>NC_052155.1:1398049-1519220 GCF_902713615.1 Scyliorhinus canicula | reverse complement strand
AATGACCCCCCTTCTGCCTGGCCCCAGCAGGACCCCTGACACCCGGGCACTGCCAACCAGAGACACCGCTGCAAGTTGCCACATTGGCACTGCCAAGTTACTGTCCTTCCCTGTTCCCAATGGCCTTCGTGCCCCCTGAAGTGGTCGCCACATCTGGTTTCCATTGCTGGAGACAAACACTAATTCAGGTTGGCCTCGCGCTGTGCCAATGGGCCGGTGAACCCCAGAGGCTGGGAGACTGATCCTGAACCGGCTGCATATTTAAATCAGTTTTAGGGACTCGTGCTCGGTGCAAACCCCGTTTAGGAGTCCTCCCGCTAGTCTCCGGGAATAGCAGGAGTGTGCCGGGTGCAGTGTGGGGTTTGTGTGTGTCGGGGGGGGGGGGGGGGGGGGGGGGCGGAACAGTGTCCAGACGATATGCTGCAGTTTTGCTGTTAGAAAAAGATGCTGTTGTTTGTTCCTGAAGTTGTCATTTTGGGTTTGTTCAATAGGGGATTCTCTTGAAGAGGAGCGGGAAGTCACTCAACAAGGAATGGAAGAAGAAATATGTCACACTCTGTGATAATGGTGTCTTGACCTACCATCCTAGTTTACACGTAAGTCTCAATCTCAGCTTATTTAATATTCAACCTCAGTCTTAAAGTGACCACGGGCACACGGAATAGATTTGAAATGAAGCTGAGTGTTGGTCTCCCTGGTCACAGCATTGAAATGGCTCTGAGCAGCATCCGTACTGAGTGACTGTGATCACGGTGTGCTTTTCTTTCCTTCTTGGGATCTGGGGTTTGCCGGGTGGGCCAGAATTTGTTGCCCATCAGCTGAGTGCTCGGTCATTTCAGGGGGGGGGGGGGCGCAGTTAAGAGTGAACTCCATCGCTGTGGGTGTGGAGTCACATGAAGGCCAGACCAGGTAAGGATGGCAGATTTCCTTCCCTAAAGGACATTAGTGAATCAGATGGGTTTTTCTGACAATCGACAAGGGTTTCATGGTCATCGTTAGACTTTTAATTCCAGATTTTTATTGAATTCAAATTTCACCGTCTGCAGTGTCGGGATTTGAACCTGGGTCCCCAGAGCTTTACTCTGGGTCTCTGGTTTACTAGTCCAGTGACAACCCCACTACGCCACCTTCCCCATATGTTTACCCTCTTCATCCTCCTTGATATGTCTGCAGCCTCTGACATAGATTAGCATAGAATTTACAATGCAGAAGGGTTCACCATAGAGAAACCCAAGCACGGTTTCAGCACGCGTGGCATACCCGAGATGCTTGTATCGGAAAATGGTGCGGCGATTACAAGCGCGGCATTCGTGCCCACCAACCGGACCCCCCCCCCCCCCCCAGCACCCAGCTTCAAATGAGTTGGCCGAGCGGGCGGTGCAAACTTTAAGCTCGGAATGAAGAAGCAAATATGGGGATCCTGGGCGACCCATTTGACAAGGTTGTTATTCTGCTGCCGGACAGCCATGCATGCAGCGACGGACATCACGGCAGCCGAGATGGTGATGAGTCACTGTCCCCGCACCCGTTCGTCTCTCATCTTTACGGACCTTAGCAGGGAAATCCGCTGCGACCAGGCCAAGCCCCAGGCGGACACACGCTGTCACAGGCCACTGAACGAGTTCACCCCGGGAGATGCGGAACATTCTGGAACTTCGGCAACAGAGCCACTTGTATCCCAGGTGTCGTGTTGGCAAAAACAAGTCCTGTTCCTTGGCGAGTGCGGACACAGGGCCGCAAGTGTAATCACCACGTGGACATCTCCGAAGCCGTGTGCCATATACGGCAGCCATTGATTCAAACATCCTGGCTCCGCCGGCTTCATCGCCGCCCCCGTTACCACCACCGTCCCCGCTCCGCCGGCTTCACCGCCATCCCCGTTACCACCACCGTCCCCGCTCCGCCGGCTTCACCGCCATCCCCGTTACCACCACCGTCCCCGCTCCGCCGGCTTCACCGCCACCCCCGTTACCACCACCGTCCCCGCTCCGCCGGCTTCACCGCCATCCCCGTTACCACCACCGTCCCTGCTCCGCCGGCTTCACCGCCATCCCCGTTACCACCACCGTCCCCGCTCCGCCGGCTTCACCGCCATCCCCGTTACCACCACCGTCCCCGCTCCGCCGGCTTCACCGCCACCCCCGTTACCACCACCGCCCCCGCTCCGCCGGCTTCACCGCCACCCCCCTTACCACCACCGTCCCCGCTCCGCCGGCTTCACCGCCGGCCCTGTTACCACCACCGTCCCCGCTCCGCCGGCTTCACCGCCACCCCCCTTACCACCACCGTCCCTGCTCCGCCGGCTTCACCGCAATCCCCGTTACCACCACCGTCCCCGCTCCGCCGACTTCACCGCCATCCCCGTTACCACCACCGTCCCCGCTCCGCCGGCTTCACAGCCGGCTTCACAGCCGTCCCCACTCCGCCGGCTTCACCGCCGTCCCCACTCCGCCGGCTTCACCACCGTCCCCGCTCCGCCGGCTTCATCGCCATCCCCCTTACCACCATCGTCCCCGCTCCGCCGGCTTCACCGCCATCCCCGTTACCACCGCCGTCCCCGCTCTACCGCCCCCGTTACCACCACCGTCCCCGCTCTGCCGGCTTCACCGCCGCCCCTGTTACCACCACCGTCCCCGCTCCGCCATCTTCACCGCTGCCCCCGTTACCACCACCGTCCCCATTCTGCCGTCTTCGCCGCCCCTGTTACCACCACCGTCCCCGCTCCGCCGGCTTCACCGCCATCCCCGCTCTACCGCCCCTGTTACCACCACCGTCCCCACTCCGCCGGCTTCACCGCTGCCCCCGTTACCACCACCGTCCCCATTCTGCCGTCTTCGCCGCCCCTGTTACCACCACCGTCCCCAATCCGCCGGCTTCACCGCTGCCCCCGTTACCACCACCGTCCCCATTCTGCCGTCTTCGCCGCCCCTGTTACCACCACCGTCCCCACTCCGCCGGCTTCACCGCTGCCCCCGTTACCACCACCGTCCCCATTCTGCCGTCTTCGCCGCCCCTGTTACCACCACCGTCCCCACTCCGCCGGCTTCACCGCTGCCCCCGTTACCACCACCGTCCCCGCTCTGCCGGCTTCATCGCCATGCCCGCTCCGCCGGCTTCACCGCCGCCCCCATTACCACCACCGTCCCCATTCTGCCGTCTTCGCCGCCCCCGTTACCACCACTGTCCCCGCTCCGCCGGCTTCATCGCCGTCCCCACTCCACCGGCTTCACCGCCGTCTCCACTCCGCCGGCTTCACCGCCATCCCCACTCCGCCGGCTTCACCGCCGTCCCCACTCCACCGGCTTCACCGCTGTCCCCGCTCCGCCGGCTTCACCGCCGTCCCCGCTCCGCCGGCTTCACCGCCGTCCCCACTCCGCCGGCTTCACCGGCATCCCCACTCCACCGGCTTCACCGCCGTCCCCGCTCCGCCGGCTTCACCGCCGTCCCCACTCCGCCGGCTTCACCGGCATCCCCACTCCGCCGGCTTCACCGCCGTCCCCACTCCGCCGGCATCACCGCCGTCCCCGCTCCGCCGGCTTCACCGCCGTCCCCTCTCCGCCGGCTTCACCGCCGTCCCCGCTCCGCCGGCTTCACCGCCGTCCCCGCTCCGCCGGCTTCACCGCCCTCCCCGCTCCGCCGGCTTCACCGCCGTCCCCGCTCCGCCGGCTTCACCGCCGTCCCCGCTCCGCCGGCTTCACCGCCGTCCCCGCTCCGCCGGCTTCACCGCCGTCCCCGCTCCGCCGGCTTCACCGCCGTCCCCGCTCCGCCGGCTTCACCGCCCTCCCCGCTCCGCCGGCTTCACCGCCGTCCCCACTCCGCCGGCTTCACCGCCGTCCCCGCTCCGCCGGCTTCACCGCCGTCCCCGCTCCGCCGGCATCACCGCCGTCCCCGCTCCGCCGGCTTCACCGCTGTCCCCGCTCCGCCGGCTTCACCGCCGTCCCCTCTCCGCCGGCTTCACCGCCGTCCCCACTCCGCCGGCTTCACAGCCGTCCCCACTCCGCCGGCTTCACCGCCGCCCCCACTCCGCCGGCTTCACAGCCGTCCCCACTCCACCAGCTTCACCGCCGTCCCCGCTCCGCCGGCTTCACCACTGTCCCCGCTCCGCTGTCTTCACCACGACCCCACTCCGCCGGCTTCACCACCATCCCTGTTACCACCACCATCCCCGCTCCGCCGGCTTCACCGCCGTCCCCGCTCCGCCGGCTTCACCACCATCCCTGTTACCACCACCATCCCCGCTCCGCCGGCTTCACCACCGTCCCCAATCCGCCGGCTTCACCGCTGCCCCCGTTACCACCACCGTCCCCATTCTGCCGTCTTCGCCGCCCCTGTTACCACCACCGTCCCCACTCCGCCGGCTTCACCGCTGCCCCCGTTACCACCACCGTCCCCATTCTGCCGTCTTCGCCGCCCCTGTTACCACCACCGTCCCCACTCCGCCGGCTTCACCGCTGCCCCCGTTACCACCACCGTCCCCGCTCTGCCGGCTTCATCGCCATGCCCGCTCCGCCGGCTTCACCGCCGCCCCCATTACCACCACCGTCCCCATTCTGCCGTCTTCGCCGCCCCCGTTACCACCACTGTCCCCGCTCCGCCGGCTTCATCGCCGTCCCCACTCCACCGGCTTCACCGCCGTCTCCACTCCGCCGGCTTCACCGCCATCCCCACTCCGCCGGCTTCACCGCCGTCCCCGCTCCGCCGGCTTCACCGCCGTCCCCACTCCGCCGGCTTCACCGGCATCCCCACTCCACCGGTTTCACCGCCGTCCCCGCTCCGCCGGCTTCACCGCCGTCCCCACTCCGCCGGCTTCACCGGCATCCCCACTCCGCCGGCTTCACCGCCGTCCCCACTCCGCCGGCATCACCGCCGTCCCCGCTCCGCCGGCTTCACCGCCGTCCCCTCTCCGCCGGCTTCACCGCCGTCCCCGCTCCGCCGGCTTCACCGCCGTCCCCGCTCCGCCGGCTTCACCGCCCTCCCCGCTCCGCCGGCTTCACCGCCGTCCCCTCTCCGCCGGCTTCACCGCCGTCCCCGCTCCGCCGGCTTCACCGCCGTCCCCGCTCCGCCGGCTTCACCGCCGTCCCCGCTCCGCCGGCTTCACCGCCGTCCCCGCTCCGCCGGCTTCACCGCCCTCCCCGCTCCGCCGGCTTCACCGCCGTCCCCGCTCCGCCGGCTTCACCGCCGTCCCCGCTCCGCCGGCTTCACCGCCGTCCCCGCTCCGCCGGCTTCACCGCCGTCCCCGCTCCGCCGGCTTCACCGCCGTCCCCTCTCCGCCGGCTTCACCGCCGTCCCCGCTCCGCCGGCTTCACCGCCGTCCCCGCTCCGCCGGCTTCACCGCCCTCCCCGCTCCGCCGGCTTCACCGCCGTCCCCGCTCCGCCGGCTTCACCGCCGTCCCCGCTCCGCCGGCTTCACCGCCGTCCCCGCTCCGCCGGCTTCACCGCCCTCCCCGCTCCGCCGGCTTCACCGCCGTCCCCGCTCCGCCGGCTTCACCGCCGTCCCCACTCCGCCGGCTTCACCGCCGTCCCCGCTCCGCCGGCTTCACCGCCGTCCCCGCTCCGCCGGCATCACCGCCGTCCCCGCTCCGCCGGCTTCACCGCTGTCCCCGCTCCGCCGGCTTCACCGCCGTCCCCTCTCCGCCGGCTTCACCGCCGTCCCCACTCCGCCGGCTTCACAGCCGTCCCCACTCCGCCGGCTTCACCGCCGCCCCCACTCCGCCGGCTTCACAGCCGTCCCCACTCCACCAGCTTCACCGCCGTCCCCGCTCCGCCGGCTTCACCACTGTCCCCGCTCCGCTGTCTTCACCACGACCCCACTCCGCCGGCTTCACCACCATCCCTGTTACCACCACCATCCCCGCTCCGCCGGCTTCACCGCCGTCCCCGCTCCGCCGGCTTCACCGCCGTCTCCGCTCCGCCAGCTTCTCCGCCCCTGTGTTACCAGCGCACACCCCCCGCTCCGCAGTTTGTTGAGGATCTCAAGGTCATTTTTGAGGGCACCGAGATGCCGGATGAAGAACCGCCTAGCATCCACTCGGAAACCAGGATGAACTTTTTGCCACCAACAGAGGTGCCAGTGCCGGCTCTCGTGACCGCACCAGCACTGCTGCCCCCGACACGCTTGTTATGGCACCCGGTCCCATGTATGCCTCCTGATGCTGCAAGGTCGAAAGGCCCCATGGGGTCTCAGCCATGGATGTGGACTTTGCTCCAGACTTGAAGAGGGGGAGGGTGAGGGAGGGGCGGTGGGGGGAGGAGTAACCCCAATGGAGGTTCCAGGATCTGGACCACACAATTTCCCATGACCTCCCTGGAACATGAACGTCCCTTTTAAGGGGGTGGGGTTTTCCCTCTACAAGTCGATCCCCGGCCTAGATCGGGGAAGGAGACCCAGAGGGGAGTGGAGACACATTGGAATTGTATTGAAATAAAACTTGTTCCTAATTCCTACGATCGTCTCTGTGTTCTACTTGTCTCGGATTCAGCAACAGGTTAGGACACAGATCTAGTCACACTTCAGGAAGGATAGGGCAGCCCGGTGACGCAGTGGTTAGCCTTATCTGTCATTAGTCGACACACCGTCAACCTCATACAGTCCGGGGTTCATCGGCTGACTCTCCAGGATACCAACCCAAGGCTAGCGACCCACACGGGAGAGCCTCTCACTATTGTGGGCACGACCACAGTCCCCGTTGAATATGGTTGTCAGGCAGCAGATTTATCACTGTTCGTTGTACATGGGAGTGGCCCGAGCCTGTTGGGACGCAACTGGCTCTGACACCTCTGCTTAGACTGGCAAAGGGTTTGCCAAATGCACCCACATGGCCCCGAAGGCATATTAGCCAGATTTCTGACCATATTCCAGGAAGGTTTGGACCATCGGGGTGCTGAAGCCCAAATAAGCAAGGACCTCATGGTCCAACACATTATTTCTGTGCCCGCCCCGTTCCATATTCCTTGTGTCCAAAGGTAGATGCGGAGTTGGACTAGGTGGAGAATCTGGGAATAATAAGACCAGTACAATTTTCCGATTGGGCGGCGCCCGTCGTACCAGTAATAAAGCCCGACGAGTGGGTACATCTCTGCGGGGATTATAAAATTACAATAAACTGGGTATCACACTTGGACTGTTATCCAGTCCCCAGGATCGAGGATCTGAATGCCAAGCTCAGCGGTGGATTTACACTCAACAAGGTAGATATGAACCGTGCGTAGCCCCAGCGGGTCCCGGCCCCCGAGTCAAGAAGATTCATCAGCATTGACACGCACTGGGGACACTTATCAGTAACCCGGCTACCATTCGGGTTCTCCACAGCATGCACAATATTTCAGAGGATGATGGAGAAGGTATTGTGGGGGTTACCACGTGTGACTGTCTACTTAGGCAATGTATTGATAACTGGTTTGCCCGACCAGGAGCACCTCTGCAAATTGGCAGAAGTGCTCCAATACTTTGAAGCGGCTGGAATCCACCTCCGCTTTAAGAAGTGAATCTTCCAACCCAGCCGTGGTGTACCTCGGCTAACGCGTCAACAGTCACGGTCTCCACCGCATGGGGAAGGAAGTCCAGGTCATCCGCCAAGCCCAGTGCCGGGGGGGCCAACGGAACTTCGGGCTTTCCTGGGCTGGTCAACTATTATGAGCACTTCCTCCCAGGGTTGGCCACGATATTGGCTCCCTTCCATAGAGTAGTCAATAACGGACAGCTCCGGGCTTGGGGTGCCGAGCAACAGGCAGCATTTGCCAGAGTAAAACAGCAGCTTTCCTCTTCAAGACGGCTTAGCCATTTTGACCCGTGTGGGCCACTCTTACTGACCTGCAACGTATCCGTTTACGACGTCGGGGCCGTACTAGCCCACGTAATGAAGATGGTTCTGAGCAACCAATCACGTTTGCAACTGGGACATTGGTCAACATGGAGAAACGGTACACGCAGGGGGAGAAAGAACAACTGCGGCACCACCTCACCATCCAGATGGACCACAAGCCCCTTCTGAAGCTCTACAATGAGGGCCGAGCGATTCCTCCCATAGCCTCCGTCCGCAGGCAGCCCTGGGCACTATTACTGGCAGCGTGTGACTACATGTTTCAACACCGCTCCGGGGCCCACATACTCCATGCGGACCTTCTGAGCCGCCTACTGCTGCCCATTAAACCACTGACTCCTGCCACAGCCAATGAGGTAAATCGCTGCCCTGCATTTCATGGACTCACTGTCGGTCACGGCATCTCGCATCCGCGGCTGGACCCAGACCGACCCACAGCTCCCCCACGTCAGGCACGTGGTGCCGTATGGGGCCCTACACCGGGCTCTGGCTGAGGACCTGAAAGCTTATATGGGGAAGATGCAAGAACTGAGCATCAAAGACAGGCTGCTCTTTTGGGGCACCCACATGGTGGTTGCCGAGCGTGGATGTGCTGGACCTCCATAACGAACACCCGAGAGTGTCTAAAATGAAGATGCCCACCCGGAGCTATGTCTGGTGGCCCGGCATCGACGTGGACATTGAACTAGTAGCTCAATGATGCCCCAATGTCAGACGCACCAACGATTACCCCCCAGAAACCCAGCTGTAGCCTTGGGATTGGCCCACAAGGCCTTGGCCCTGCGTTCATATCAACTTTACAGACCCTTTCCAGGGGCCAATGTTCCTCCTTCTGATAGACGCTCAGTCTAATTGTCTGGAAGTGGTGCGGATGCAGGCGACAACCGCCCCGGCCAACTACGCCTAATTTTCAGTACACATGGACTCCCCGAGGGACTGGTGCACGATAGCAGCACGGCGTTTACAAACACGGAATTCGCAGCGTTTGCCTCTGCCAACGGGATTTGCCAGGTGAGGACTGCTCCCTACACCACCACCCCCCCCCCCGGCTTCAAACGGACTGGCCGAAAGAGCGTTCCAAACATTGAAGCTGGGCATGAAGAAGCTGACGGCTGGATCCTGGGACACTCGCCTGACACTGCATGCCACAGTGGACGTCGCACCAGAGGACCACTGGATTAGCCGGCGACTCTGCAACAACCTGAGGCTTGGCCATCCCTGATCTAGGTGGGAGGGTCCTCCGGAGATCGGCACTGGTTGCGTCCACTAGCCCGCTCATTTTCCCCCGACGACGAGGATTAAATCTTAAACTTTGGCCAGGGGCTGTTTGGGTCCCATGTGTCACCTTGGCAACCACCGGGCTGGTATCCTACAAGCTCAGGGCACAAGGACGAGAATCCAATTGCCACGTGGATCACCTTCAAAGTCACATGTTGGACATCCCTCGCCGAACAGCCCACAACCCCCCCACCCTCGCCGAACAGCCCACAATCCCCCCACCCCCGCTACAGTCACAGCTCTACCAGGCTCGCTGCTGGCCCGACCGCCCCTATTGCCGTCACCACCAGGCTCGGTCCCAGTTGTGACCGCAGGCGAAAGCTCCCCAACTGAGGACACTGAGATGCTGGCCACAACCACAGTTACCCGTCTGGTACACCCCTCTCTGGCCCGATACATAAGAACATAAGAACATAAGAACTAGGAGCAGGAGTCGGCCATCTGGCCCCTCGAGCCTGCTCCACCATTCAATTAGATCATGGCTGATCTCTTGTGGACTCAGCTCCACTTTCCGGCCTGAACACCATAACCCTTAATCCCTTTATTCTTCAAAAAACTATCTATCTTTACCTTAAAAACATGTAATGAAGGAGCCTCAACTGCTTCACTGGGCAAGGAATTCCATAGATTCACAACCCTTTGGGTGAAGAAGTTCCTCCTAAACTCAGTCCTAAATCTACTTCCCCTTATTTTGAGGCTATGTCCCCTAGTTCTGCTTTCACCCGCCAGTGGAAACAACCTGCCCGCATCTATCCTATCTATTCCCTTCATAATTTTAAATTTTTCTATAAGATCCCCCCTCATCGTTCTAAATTCCAACGAGTACAGTCCCAGTCTACTCAACCTCTCCTCATAATCCAACCCCTTCAGCTCTGGGATTAACCTAGTGAATCTCCTCTGCACACCCTCCAGTGCCAGTACGTCCTTTCTCAAGTAAGGAGACCAAAACTGAACACAATACTCCAGGTGTGGCCTCACTAACACCTTATACAATTGCAACATAACCTCCCTAGTCTTAAACTCCATCCCTCTAGCAATGAAGGACAAAATTCCATTTGCCTTCTTAATCACCTGTTGCACCTGTAAACCAACCTTCTGTGACTCATGCACTAGCACACCCAAGTCTCTCTGCACAGTGGCATGCTTTAATATTTTATCGTTTAAATAATAATCCCGTTTGCTGTTATTCCTACCAAAATGGATAACCTCACATTTGTCAACATTGTATTCCATCTGCCAGACCCTAGCCCATTCACTTAACCTATCCAAATCCCTCTGCAGACTTCCAGTATCCTCTGCACTTTTCGCTTTACCACTCATCTTAGTGTCATCTGCAAACTTGGACACATTGCCCTTGGTCCCCAACTCCAAATCATCTATGTAAATTGTGAACAATTGTGGGCCCAACACGGATCCCTGAGGGACACCACTAGCTACTGATTGCCAACCAGAGAAACACCCATTTATCCCAACTCTTTGCTTTCTATTAACTAACCAATCCTCTATCCATGCTACTACTTTACCCTTAATGCCATGCATCTTTATCTTATGCAGCAACCTTTTGTGTGGCACCTTGTCAAAGGCTTTCTGGAAATCCAGATATACCACATCCATCAGCTCCCCGTTATCTACTGCACTGGTAATGTCCTCAAAAAATTCCACTAAATTAGTTAGGCATGACCTGCCCTTTATGAACCCATGCTGCGTCTGCCCAATGGGAAAATTTCTATCCAGATGCCTCGCTATTTCTTCTTTGATGATAGATTCCAGCATCTTCCCTACTACCGAAGTTAAGCTCACTGGCCTATAATTTCCTGCTTTCTGCCTACCTCCTTTTTTAAACAGTGGTGTCACGTTTGCTAATTTCCAATCCACCGGGACCACCCCAGAGTCTAGTGAATTTCGGTAAATTATCACTGGTGCATCTGCAATTTCCCTAGCCATCTCTTTTAGCACTCTGGGATGCATTCCATCAGGGCCAGGAGACTTGTCTACCTTTAGCCCCATTAGCTTGCCCATCACTACCTCCTTAGTGATAACAATCCTCTCAAGGTCCTCACCTGTCATAGCCTCATTTCTATCAGTCGCTGGCATGTTATTTGTGTCTTCCACTGTGAAGACTGACCCAAAAAACCTGTTCAGTTCCTCAGCCATTTCCTCATTTCCCATTATTAAAACTCCCTTCTCATCCTCTAAAGGACCAATATTTACCTTAGCCACTCTTTTTTGTTTTATATATTTGTAAAAACTTTTACTGTCTGTTTTTATATTCTGAGCAAGTTTACTCTGATACTCTATCTTACTCTTCTTTATAGCTTTTTTAGTAGCTTTCTGTTGCCCCCTAAAGATTTCCCAGTCCTCTAATCTCCCAGCAATCTTTGCCACTTTATATGCTTTTTCCTTCAATTTGATACTCTCCCTTATTTCCTTAGATATCCACGGTCGATTTTCCCTCTTTCTTCCGTCCTTCCTTTTTGTTGGTATAAACCTTTGCTGAGCACTGTGAAAAATCGCTTGAAAGGTTCTCCACTGTTCCTCAACTGTTCCACCATAAAGTCTTAGCTCCCAGTCTACCTTAGCTAGTTCTTCTCTCATCCCCTTGTAATCTCCTTTGTTTAAACACAAAACACTAGTATTTGATTTTACTTTCTCACCCTCCATCTGTATTTTAAATTCCACCATATTGTGATCGCTCCTTCCGAGAGGATCCCTAACTATGAGATCATGAATCAATCCTGTCTCATTACACAGGACAAGATCTAGGACCGCTTGTTCCCTCGTAGGTTCCATTACATACTGTTCTAGGAAACTATCGCGGATACATTCTATAAACTCCTCCTCAAGGTTGCCTTGACCGACCTGGTTAAACCAATCGACATGTAGATTAAAATCCCCCATGATAACTGCTGTACCATTTCTACATGCATCAGTTATTTCTTTGTCTATTGCCTGCCCCACCATATCGTTACTATTTGGTGGCCGATAGACTACTCCTATCAGTGACTTTTTCGCCTTACTATTCCTGATTTCCACCCAAATGGATTCAACCTTATCCTCCATAGCACCGATGTCATCCCTTACTATTGCCCGGATGTCATCCTTAAATAACAGAGCAACACCACCTCCCTTACCATCCACTCTGTCCTTCCGAATAGTTTGATACCCTCGGATATTTAACTCCCAGTCGTGACCATCCTTTAACCATGTTTCAGTAATGGCCACTAAATCATAGTCATTTACGATGATTTGTGCCATCAACTCATTTACTTTATTCCGAATACTACGAGCATTCAGGTAAAGTACACTTATGTTGGTTTTTTTACCTCTGTTTTGAATCTTAACATCTCCAGTTTTATTCCTTTTGTTACTACTGGGCCTATTCACTGAGCTTCCCTCAGTCACTGTACCTTGTACTGTCGCCCTTTTAGATTTTTGACTATGTCTTCTCTGCCTTGCACTTTTCCCCTTACTTTCTTTTGCTTCTGTCCCTGTTTTACTACCTTCCAACTTCCTGCATCGGTTCCCATCCCCCTGCCACATTAGTTTAAACCCTCCCCAACAGCTCTAGAAAATACCCCCCCTAGGACATCGGTTCCAGTCCTGCCCAGGTGCAGACCGTCCGGTTTGTACTGGTCCCACCTCCCCCAGAACCGGTCCCAATGCCCCAGGAATTTGAATCCCTCCCTCTTGCACCATCTCTCGAGCCACGCATTCATCCTATCTATCCTGACATTCCTACTCTGACTAGCTCGTGGCACTGGTAGCAATCCTGAGATTACTACCTTTGAGGTCCTACTTTTTAGTTTAACTCCTAACTCCCTGAATTCCGCTTGTAGGACCTCATCCCGTTTTTTTCCTATATCGTTGGTGCCTATGTGCACCACGACAGCTGGCTGTTCACCCCCCCCCCCCCCCCCCCCCAGAATGTCCTGCAGCCGCTCCGAGACATCCTTGACCCTTGCACCAGGGAGGCAACATACCATCCTGGAGTCTCGATTGCGTCCACAGAACCGCCTGTCTATGCCCCTTACGATTGAGTCCCCTATCACTATAGCCCTGCCATTTTTCTTCCTGCCCTGCTGTGCAGCAGAGCCAGCCACGGTGCCATGAACCTGGCTGCTGCTGCCTTCCCCTGGTGAGCCATCTCCCCCAACAGTATCCAAAGTGGTATATCTGTTTTGCAGGGAGATGACCGCAGGGGACACCTGCACTGCCTTCCTACTCTTGCTCTGTCTTTTGGTCACCCATTTTCTATCTCCCTCAGTAACTTTCACCTGCGGTGTGACCAACTCGCTAAACGTGCTCCTCACGACCTCCTCAGCATCGCGGATGCTCCAAAGTGAGTCCATCCGCAGCTCCAGAGCCGTCAAGCGGCCTAACAGGAGCTGCAACTGAACACACTTCTTGCACGTGAAGGAGCGCCAACCCGCTCTAAACAGACCAGAGGTCCCGGACGGGTTTCGACAGACATGGACACGGCTCAGGACTTGAGGGGTGAGGGACGAAGAACTCCAGTGGCGGCCACAGGATAGGATCCGTCATGTTTCCCGTGCCCTCTGGGGAATATGAACTCTCCCGGTAATGGGCGGGGCTTCTCCATCACAGGTCCATCCCCTCCAGTAAAGAAACCCTGACCTGGGTGCAGGTCGGGGAAGGAAACTCGCCGGGGAGGGGTGGTGTTTTATTGTAACTAGTAATAAGCCTCTTTGTGCTCGAAGCCACTGTTTATGTCTGGCCGTTTACCTCGGAACCAACAGCTGTACAAGATAATGACAAGTTTACATAAAGTAGATAAAGAAAAACTCTGTCCATTATCTGATGTACAAGGACTGGGGCGGGGTCAGGTCACAGATGAATATTTTGGGTGAGTGATACATGGCAATGACAGGAAGAACCTTTTCGTGCTGTGAGTGGTAATGACCCAGAACTGTGCCACAATGGTGGGGAAGTGCAGAAGATGCAGGATTTTGAAAGGAAAGTGGGTATTTGAAGGAAATGAATTTGCAGGACGGCTAGGATTGAGCTGGGGTGTGGGATTGACTGCATTGTTCTACAAAGGGCCAGCATCGACTCATTGGGCTGAACGGCCTCCTTCTGTGCCATAATGACTCTGATTTTATGAGAGTTAATTATCCAAAGTAATTCCTGTAGTTGCTGAAGTAATACTCGCAGCAAAGAAAAATGATTGTAGTATGGTTTAAATTAGAATTTACAAACCATTTCTTAATTTTGGTTGTTATAAGCTGATTGCACATAACAATGCAGCACAGTAGCATTGTGGATAGCACAATCGCTTCACAGCTCCAGGGTCCCAGGTTCGATTCCCGGCTTGGGTCACTGTCTGTGCGGAGTCTACACGTTCTCCCTGTGTGTGCGTGGGTTTCCTCCGGGTGCTCCGGTTTCCTGCCACAGTCCAAAGATGTGCAGGTTAGGTCGATTGGCCATGCTAAAATTGCCCGTAGTGTTGGGAGGGGTTACTGGGATAGGGTGGAGGTGTGGGCTTGGGTAGGGTGCTCTTTGCAAGAGCCGGTGCAGACTCGATGGGCCGAATGGCCTCATTCTGCACTGTAAATTCTGTGGTCAATTTTACACATTTACTGTCCATTTGGCTTCATAATAAAACTCAGTCTGAATTATGAGCTGTGGGTTCAAACCCCACTCCATGACCAGCGGAGAGTTTCTCCCCCCCCCCCATGATTCCAGTTGACTCCAGTTCAGCTCAGACACATTGATGTCATAGTCGGTCAAATGCTGCCTTGATGTCTAAGGGCAGTCACTCTCACCTCACCTCTGGCATTCAGTTCGTGTCCATGTTTGAACCAAGGCTGTAATGAGGTCAGGAGCTGAGTGACCCTGGCAGAACCCAAACTGAATGTCCGTGAGCAGGTTATTGCTGAATAAGTGCTGCTTGATAGCACTGCTGATCACTCCTCCCATCACTTTGCTGATGATGGAGAGCAGACCGATAGGGCCGTAATTACCTGGATTGGATTTATCCTGCTGTAGGTTTACAGGACATCCTGGGCAAACGTGGATGGCAAAGTGGCACAGTGGTTAGCCCTGAGCTCAGTGTTACTCTGCTGTGTGTGGTACTGAGCTCAGTGTTACTCTGTGCTGTGTTACTGAGCTCAGTGTTACTCTGTGCCGTGTGTTACTGAGCTCAGTGTTACTCTGTGCCGTGTGTTACTGAGGTCAGTGTTACTCTGTGCTGTGTGTTACTGAGCTCAGTGTTACTCTGTGCTGTGTTACTGAGCTCAGTGTTACTCTGTGCTGTGTTACTGAGCTCAGTGTTACTCTGTGCTGTGTTACTGAGCTCAGTGTTACTCTGTGCTGTGTTACTGAGCTCAGTGTTACTCTGTGCCGTGTGTTACTGAGGTCAGTGTTACTCTGTGCTGTGTGTTACTGAGCTCAGTGTTACTCTGTGCTGTGTTACTGAGCTCAGTGTTACTCTGTGCTGTGTTACTGAGCTCAGTGTTACTCTGTGCCGTGTGTTACTGAGCTCAGTGTTACTCTGTGCTGTGTGTTACTGAGCTCAGTGTTACTCTGTGCTGTGTTACTGAGCTCAGTGTTACTCTGCTGTGTTACTGAGCTCAGTGTTACTCTGTGCTGTGTGTTACTGAGCTCAGTGTTACTCTGCTGTGTTACTGAGCTCAGTGTTACTCTGCTGTGTTACTGAGCTCAGTGTTACTCTGCTGTGTTACTGAGCTCAGTGTTACTCTGCGGTGTGTGTTACTGAGCTCAGTGTTACTCTGTGCCGTGTGTTACTGAGCTCAGTGTTACTCTGTGCCGTGTGTTACTGAGCTCAGTGTTACTCTGTGCTGTGTGTTACTGAGCTCAGTGTTACTCTGTGCTGTGTTACTGAGCTCAGTGTTACTCTGTGCTGTGTGTTACTGAGCTCAGTGTTACTCTGTGCTGTGTTACTGAGCTCAGTGTTACTCTGTGCTGTGTTACTGAGCTCAGTGTTACTCTGCTGTGTTACTGAGCTCAGTGTTACTCTGCTGTGTGTTACTGAGCTCAGTGTTACTCTGCGGTGTGTGTTACTGAGCTCAGTGTTACTCTGCGGTGTGTGTTACTGAGCTCCGTGTTACTCTGCGGTGTGTGGTACTGAGCTCAGTGTTACTCTGCGGTGTGTGGTACTGAGCTCAGTGTTACTCTGCGGTGTGTGTTACTGAGCTCCGTGTTACTCTGCGGTGTGTGGTACTGAGCTCAGTGTTACTCTGCGGTGTGTGTTACTGAGCTCAGTGTTACTCTGCGGTGTGTGTTACTGAGCTCAGTGTTACTCTGTGCTGTGTTACTGAGCTCAGTGTTACTCTGTGCTGTGTTACTGAGCTCAGTGTTACTCTGTGCTGTGTTACTGAGCTCAGTGTTACTCTGCGGTGTGTGTTACTGAGGTCAGTGTTACTCTGCGGTGTGTGTTACTGAGCTCAGTGTTACTCTGTGCTGTGTTACTGAGCTCAGTGTTACTCTGCTGTGTTACTGAGCTCCGTGTTACTCTGTGCTGTGTTACTGAGCTCAGTGTTACTCTGCGGTGTGTGTTACTGAGCTCCGTGTTACTCTGCGGTGTGTTACTGAGCTCAGTGTTACTCTGCTGTGTTACTGAGCTCAGTGTTACTCTGCTGTGTTACTGAGCTCAGTGTTACTCTGCGGTGTGTGTTACTGAGCTCAGTGTTACTCTGCGGTGTGTGTTACTGAGCTCAGTGTTACTCTGCGGTGTGTGTTACTGAGCTCAGTGTTACTCTGTGCTGTGTTACTGAGCTCAGTGTTACTCTGTGCTGTGTTACTGAGCTCAGTGTTACTCTGTGCTGTGTTACTGAGCTCAGTGTTACTCTGTGCTGTGTTACTGAGCTCAGTGTTACTCTGTGCTGTGTTACTGAGCTCAGTGTTACTCTGGTGTGTGTTACTGAGCTCAGTGTTACTCTGTGCCGTGTGTGTTACTGAGCTCAGTGTTACTCTGTGCTGTGTTACTGAGCTCAGTGTTACTCTGCGGTGTGTGGTACTGAGCTCAGTGTTACTCTGTGCTGTGTTACTGAGCTCAGTGTTACTCTGCGGTGTGTGTTACTGAGCTCAGTGTTACTCTGTGCCGTGTGTTACTGAGCTCAGTGTTACTCTGCGGTGTGTGTTACTGAGCTCAGTGTTACTCTGCGGTGTGTGGTACTGAGCTCAGTGTTACTCTGCGGTGTGTGTTACTGAGCTTAGTGTTACTCTGCTGTGTTACTGAGCTCAGTGTTACTCTGTGCTGTGTGTTACTGAGCTCAGTGTTACTCTGTGCCGTGTGTTACTGAGCTCAGTGTTACTCTGTGCTGTGTTACTGAGCTCAGTGTTACTCTGTGCCGTGTGTGTTACTGAGCTCAGTGTTACTCTGTGCCGTGTGTTACTGAGCTCAGTGTTACTCTGCGGTGTGTGTTACTGAGCTCAGTGTTACTCTGCGGTGTGTGGTACTGAGCTCAGTGTTACTCTGTGCCGTGTGTTACTGAGCTCAGTGTTACTCTGCGGTGTGTGGTACTGAGCTCAGTGTTACTCTGTGCCGTGTGTTACTGAGCTCAGTGTTACTCTGTGCCGTGTGTTACTGAGCTCAGTGTTACTCTGCGGTGTGTGGTACTGAGCTCAGTGTTACTCTGCGGTGTGTGGTACTGAGCTCAGTGTTACTCTGCTGTGTTACTGAGCTCAGTGTTACTCTGTGCTGTGTTACTGAGCTCAGTGTTACTCTGTGCTGTGTTACTGAGCTCAGTGTTACTCTGCTGTGTTACTGAGCTCAGTGTTACTCTGTGCTGTGTTACTGAGCTCAGTGTTACTCTGTGCCGTGTGTGTTACTGAGCTCAGTGTTACTCTGTGCCGTGTGTTACTGAGCTCAGTGTTACTCTGCGGTGTGTGTTACTGAGCTCAGTGTTACTCTGCGGCGTGTGTTACTGAGCTCAGTGTTACTCTGCGGTGTGTGGTACTGAGCTCAGTGTTACTCTGCGGTGTGTGGTACTGAGCTCAGTGTTACTCTGCGGTGTGTGGTACTGAGCTCCGTGTTACTCTGCGGTGTGGTACTGAGCTCAGTGTTACTCTGCGGTGTGTGTTACTGAGCTCAGTGTTACTCTGCTGTGTTACTGAGCTCAGTGTTACTCTGTGCTGTGTTACTGAGCTCAGTGTTACTCTGTGCTGTGTGTTACTGAGCTCAGTGTTACTCTGTGCTGTGTTACTGAGCTCCGTGTTACTCTGTGCTGTGTGTTACTGAGCTCAGTGTTACTCTGTGCTGTGTTACTGAGCTCAGTGTTACTCTGTGCCGTGTGTTACTGAGCTCAGTGTTACTCTGTGCCGTGTGTTACTGAGCTCAGTGTTACTCTGCGGTGTGTGGTACTGAGCTCAGTGTTACTCTGTGCCGTGTGTTACTGAGCTCAGTGTTACTCTGGGCTGTGTTACTGAGCTCCGTGTTACTCTGCGGTGTGGTACTGAGCTCAGTGTTACTCTGCGGTGTGGTACTGAGCTCAGTGTTACTCTGCGCTGTGTTACTGAGCTCAGTGTTACTCTGCGGTGTGTGTTACTGAGCTCAGTGTTACTCTGTGCCGTGTGTTACTGAGCTCAGTGTTACTCTGCGGTGTGTGGTACTGAGCTCAGTGTTACTCTGGTGTGTGTTACTGAGCTCAGTGTTACTCTGCGGTGTGTGGTACTGAGCTCAGTGTTACTCTGCGGTGTGTGTTACTGAGCTCAGTGTTACTCTGCGGTGTGTGTTACTGAGCTCAGTGTTACTCTGCGGCGTGTGTTACTGAGCTTAGTGTTACTCTGCGGTGTGTGTTACTGAGCTCAGTGTTACTCTGCGGTGTGTGGTACTGAGCTCAGTGTTACTCTGGTGTGTGTTACTGAGCTCAGTGTTACTCTGCGGTGTGTGGTACTGAGCTCAGTGTTACTCTGTGCCGTGTGTTACTGAGCTCAGTGTTACTCTGTGCTGTGTTACTGAGCTCAGTGTTACTCTGCGGTGTGTGGTACTGAGCTCAGTGTTACTCTGCGGTGTGTGTTACTGAGCTCAGTGTTACTCTGCGGTGTGTGTTACTGAGCTCAGTGTTACTCTGCGGTGTGTGTTACTGAGCTCAGTGTTACTCTGTGCCGTGTGTTACTGAGCTCAGTGTTACTCTGTGCTGTGTGTTACTGAGCTCAGTGTTACTCTGCGGTGTGTGGTACTGAGCTCAGTGTTACTCTGCGGTGTGTGTTACTGAGCTCAGTGTTACTCTGCGGCGTGTGGTACTGAGCTCAGTGTTACTCTGTGCTGTGTTACTGAGCTCAGTGTTACTGAGCTCAGTGTTACTCTGCTGTGTGTTACTGAGCTCAGTGTTACTCTGGTGTGTGTTACTGAGCTCAGTGTTACTCTGCGGTGTGTGTTACTGAGCTCAGTGTTACTCTGTGCTGTGTTACTGAGCTCAGTGTTACTCTGCTGTGTTACTGAGCTCAGTGTTACTCTGCGGTGTGTGGTACTGAGCTCAGTGTTACTCTGCGGTGTGTGTTACTGAGCTCAGTGTTACTCTGCGGCGTGTGGTACTGAGCTCAGTGTTACTCTGTGCTGTGTTACTGAGCTCAGTGTTACTCTGCTGTGTTACTGAGCTCAGTGTTACTCTGCTGTGTGTTACTGAGCTCAGTGTTACTCTGGTGTGTGTTACTGAGCTCCGTGTTACTCTGCGGTGTGTGGTACTGAGCTCAGTGTTACTCTGTGCTGTGTGTTACTGAGCTCAGTGTTACTCTGCGGTGTGTGGTACTGAGCTCAGTGTTACTCTGCTGTGTGTTACTGAGCTCAGTGTTACTCTGCTGTGTGTTACTGAGCTCAGTGTTACTCTGTGCCGTGTGTTACTGAGCTCAGTGTTACTCTGTGCCGTGTGTTACTGAGCTCAGTGTTACTCTGTGCTGTGTGTTACTGAGCTCAGTGTTACTCTGCTGTGTGTGGTACTGAGCTCAGTGTTACTCTGTGCTGTGTTACTGAGCTCCGTGTTACTCTGCGGTGTGTGTTACTGAGCTCAGTGTTACTCTGCGGCGTGTGGTACTGAGCTCAGTGTTACTCTGTGCTGTGTTACTGAGCTCAGTGTTACTCTGTGCTGTGTTACTGAGCTCAGTGTTACTCTGTGCTGTGTTACTGAGCTCAGTGTTACTCTGTGCTGTGTTACTGAGCTCAGTGTTACTCTGCGGTGTGTGGTACTGAGCTCAGTGTTACTCTGCGGTGTGTGGTACTGAGCTCAGTGTTACTCTGTGCTGTGTGTTACTGAGCTCAGTGTTACTCTGCGGTGTGTGGTACTGAGCTCAGTGTTACTCTGCGGTGTGTGGTACTGAGCTCAGTGTTACTCTGCTGTGTGTTACTGAGCTCAGTGTTACTCTGTGCTGTGTTACTGAGCTCAGTGTTACTCTGTGCCGTGTGTTACTGAGCTCAGTGTTACTCTGTGCCGTGTGTTACTGAGCTCAGTGTTACTCTGTGCCGTGTGTTACTGAGCTCCGTGTTACTCTGCGGTGTGTGGTACTGAGCTCCGTGTTACTCTGCGGTGTGTGTTACTGAGCTCCGTGTTACTCTGCGGTGTGTGTTACTGAGCTCAGTGTTACTCTGCGGTGTGTGTTACTGAGCTCAGTGTTACTCTGCGCTGTGTGTTACTGAGCTCAGTGTTACTCTGTGCTGTGTTACTGAGCTCAGTGTTATTCTGCTGTGTTACTGAGCTCAGTGTTACTCTGTGCTGTGTTACTGAGCTCAGTGTTACTCTGCGGTGTGTGGTACTGAGCTCAGTGTTACTCTGTGCTGTGTTACTGAGCTCAGTGTTACTCTGTGCTGTGTTACTGAGCTCAGTGTTACTCTGCGTTGTGTGTTACTGAGCTCAGTGTTACTCTGTGCTGTGTTACTGAGCTCCGTGTTACTCTGCGGTGTGTGGTACTGAGCTCAGTGTTACTCTGTGCTGTGTTACTGAGCTCAGTGTTACTCTGTGCTGTGTTACTGAGCTCCGTGTTACTCTGTGCTGTGTTACTGAGCTCAGTGTTACTCTGTGCTGTGTGTTTCTCAGGTTGTGCCAGCTGTGTGCTTTGTGCTACTTTATTCCTGCAGGTCACTGCTAGTTTCCCAGCTGTGTGATAGTCTGCTTGTAATGAGGGCTCAGATCCTGCCTTGTTTCTATCTGTGATGTTCTGTGTGCTGCCCCTGGGATCATGTTGAGCCCATGAGGTCCTGTCATTTGCATGCTCCTGGCCTGTTATTGAAGATTTGAGTGCTTGCCTGTTGGAAGTGCAGTGTCCCCATATGACTGCATCATTTTCATGTATCTAAATGTGCAGTTGAGGTTATAAAAACAGCATTAAATCCTCATGGTCATTAGCAATGGTTCTACAGAAATGGAAATTAATAGACAATAAATTATTATTTTATATTTTATTGCACGGATGATGAACTTCCTAATACTTTTTGAATTACTTAAAGCAAATGATTTATTGCGGCGTTCTGGCCACTCAAAGCCAAGTCGACACTGACGAATCCTTCAGATGAGGAGTGAGGTATTTTGTTGTGAAGTGTTGCATACAAATGCTGAGCAAGTGAGCTGGTACAATAAATTCTGGAACAGGAGGACAGCACCAGCCAACTACGGTGTTGCTCATGTGTCCTGTTCATGATCACTGTCCTGTGACCCCTGGGTTAGAGAGAGAGGGGAAATCAGCCAGAGTTCCTGCTCCTGATCACTGTCGAGTGATCCCTGGGTTAGAGAGAGGGAGGGGAAATCAGCCAGGGTTCCTGCTCCTGATCACTGTCCAGTGATCCCTGGGTTAGAGAGAGAGAGGGGAAATCAGCCAGGGTTCCTGCTCCTGATCACTGTCCAGTGATCCTTGGGTTAGAGAGAGAGAGGGGAAATCAGCCAGGGTTCCTGCTCCTGATCACTGTCCTGTGATCCCTGGGTTAGAGAGAGAGAGGGGAAATCAGCCAGGGTTCCTGCTCCTGATCACTGCCCAGTGATCCCTGGGTTAGAGAGAGAGGGGAAATCAGCCAGGGTTCCTGCTCCTGATCACTGCCCAGTGATCCCTGGGTTAGAGAGAGAGGGGAAATCAGCCAGGGTTCCTGCTCCTGATCACTGTCCTGTGATCCCTGGGTTAGAGAGAGAGAGGGGAAATCAGCCAGGGTTCCTGCTCCTGATCACTGTCGAGTGATCCCTGGGTTAGAGCGAGAGAGGGGAAATCAGCCAAGGTTCCTGCTCCTGATCACTGTCCTGTGACCCCTGGGTTAGAGAGAGAGAGGGGAAATCAGCCAGGGTTCCTGCTCCTGATCACTGTCCTGTGATCCCTGGGTTAGAGAGAGAGAGGGGAAATCAGCCAGGGTTCCTGCTCCTGATCACTGTCCTGTGATCCCTGGGTTAGAGAGAGAGAGGGGAAATCAGCCAGGTTTCCTGCTCCTGATCACTGTCCAGTGACCCCTGGGTTAGAGAGAGAGAGGGGAAATCAGCCAGGGTTCCTGCTCCTGATCACTGTCCAGTGATCCCTGGGTTAGAGAGAGAGGGGAAATCAGCCAGGGTTCCTGCTCCTGATCACTGTCCAGTGATCCCTGGGTTAGAGAGAGAGAGGGGAAATCAGCCAGGGTTCCTGCTCCTGATCACTGTCCAGTGATCCCTGGGTTAGAGAGAGAGAGGGGAAATCAGCCAGGGTTCCTGCTCCTGATCACTGTCCAGTGACCCCTGGGTTAGAGAGAGGGGAAATCAGCCAGAGTTCCTGCTCCTGATCACTGTCCAGTGATCCCTGGGTTAGAGAGAGAGAGGGGAAATCAGCCAGGGTTCCTGCTCCTGATCACTGCCCAGTGATCCCTGGGTTAGAGAGAGAGAGAGGGGAAATCAGCCAGGGTTCCTGCTCCTGATCACTGTCCAGTGATCCCTGGGTTAGAGAGAGAGAGGGGAAATCAGCCAGGGTTCCTGCTCCTGATCACTGTCCAGTGATCCCTGGGTTAGAGAGAGAGAGAGGGGAAATCAGCCAGGGTTCCTGCTCCTGATCACTGACCAGTGATCCCTGGGTTAGAGAGAGAGAGAGAGGGGAAATCAGCCAGGGTTCCTGCTCCTGATCACTGTTCAGTGATCCCTGGGTTAGAGAGAGAGAGGGGAAATCAGCCAGGGTTCCTGCTCCTGATCACTGTCCAGTGATCCCTGGGTTAGAGAGAGCGAGAGAGGGGAAATCAGCCAGGGTTCCTGCTCCTGATCACTGTTCAGTGATCCCTGGTGTAATGAACTCCAATTGGCTTTATTGGTTGGCCAATTGGAGTATGCGCTCCCTCAATGGTAGCTCATTGAGGGGGCCCATATAATCACCTGTGTAGGCTTTGTGAGAGTATTAAGTTGACTGGACTGCTAGCAGCACTGTTTGTAGCTGCTCCTGTAATATCGTTATTGTAAATAAATATTGGTGTGGTGACGGAACTCCTGCCTCCCGTGGATTACTACAGTGGCGACGAGGTAAACTACGAATTTTGCGGAGACCAGCTGCCGCACTCGGAGGGTAAGCTTTGCCATTTTAAAAATGCTGTTTTTTGGGAGGTTAGAGGCATTCGACCCGGCTATTGTGGACTGGTCCCAGTATGTGGAGAGAATGTGTTACTTCTTCCGGGCAAATGATATACTGACGGACGAAAGGATACGGCTTATCCTGCTGTCGCGTACGGACCTTCCGCTTTCGCCATTATACGTAGTCTGACTTATCCCGATGCGCCGGACACGAAAACTTTCCAAGAAGTAACGGAATTGGTGAAAGAGCACTACGACCCAAAACCACCCCTCATTTTGCGTAGGTACAGATTCTACACAGCGAAGCGGGAAGACAGGGAGTCAGTCACGAATTTCTTGACCCGCCTGAGAAGGCTGGCGGAAAAATGTGAGTTCGGCCCGACGCTAAATGAAATGCTTCGGGACCGGTTAGTGTGTGGTATAAACGACCTCACAATACAGAAACGCCTGTTGGCGGAAACGGAGCTAGACTGCAGGTAGGCGTTACAGCTCGCACTGTCCCTAGAAAAGGCAGCAAGTGGGGCGCAGGAACTACAGGGCACGCCAATGGAGGTAGATACCTGTGAGAGGGACTACCACAACGGGTCCTGCTACCAGATAGCCGCTCTCAGGAAAAACCTGAGGAATAGAGGGCGAAAGGAAAACCCCAGAACTGCCCCCAAGTCTGCCAGGACTAACTGGAGACAGAGGGAAGTACCGGCGGAGGCTCCCCAACAGAGAAGGATCGTTTCTGGCACCAGACAGAGTGGGGTAACAGCGACAGAAACCCTAGAAGGAGGTGGCAAAAGAGGAATAGCAGGTGGGGACGCAGGGAAGTACACAACCTTGACGCCCCATCCTCCTCCGAAGGGGAACAATTATATAATATTACAACGAAGAAAGCAGAACCCATTAGGATTACCCCACGGGTGAATGGGCGGCCGACAATAATGGAAATAGACACGGGTGCGGCCGTATCAGTAATGGGAGTGGCAGCATTTAGAAAAATCAAAGATGGACTCCAGCCACTAACTCTAACAAAAACATCGACGAAACTTAAAACCTACACGGGGGAACCTCTGGAAGTTCTAGGCACGACTCATGTACCCGTGGAATATGAGAAACAATTGCTCAGATTACCGTTGACGATAGTATAGGGCTCCGGACCGAGCTTAATTGGACGGAACTGGCTGAAAAACCTAAAATTAGATTGGATGAAAATTTTCCAGGGTGGAAGCGGGCAGTTGAGTGGAGTACTCCAAAAATACCCGGAGGTCTTTCAGGAAGGTTTGGGGGAAATCATAGGCGCCAAAGTAACTTTGCACGTGGACCCAGAAGCCCTTCCGAAATTTTGTAAGGCCAGGCCGGTACCTTTTGCATTAAGGAAGAAAGTAGATGACGAAATAGAAAGGTTACGGCGCGACGGCATTATCAGACCAGTATAGTTTTCGGAATGGGCAGCGCCGGTGGTACCAATTTTGAAGCCAGACGGCTCGATACGTCTCTGTGGAGATTTCAAACAGACGGTAAACAAATACGCATTGCTGGACAAATACCCAATCCCGAAAATAGACGACCTATATGCCAAATTGGCAGGTGGGCTTTTGTTCACGAAACTAGACATGCGCCACGCCTACCTGCAGATAAAACTGGACAAGGGCTCCCAGAAGTTCGTTACGATCAACACCCTGAAGGGCCTTTTTCGTTATACTAGGCTACCTTTTGGAGTGTCATCAGCCTGCGCTACATTCCAGCGTACGATGGAAAATATTCTGCAGGGACTACCGCAGGTGGCGATTTATTTTGACGATGTCTTAATCACGGGTAGGACAAACAGGGAACACTTAAGGAACCTGGAGGAAGTGCTCAGGCGTTTCGCAAAGGCAGGCGTATGGCTAAAAAGGGAAAAATGTGTTTTCTGGCCCCACAAGTGACGTACCTGGGTTATAAAGTAGACGAGTCAGGCTTACATGCATTAGAAGACAGAGTAAGGGCAATAAAAGAAGCCCCAGTTCCCACCACGGTCCAGGAGTTACGATCATTTCTAGGGTTGGTAACCTATTATGGAAAATTTATTGAAAATAGGGCGTCCATCCTAGAACCGTCCACCAGCTACTAAAAAAGGGGCAAGAATGGAAATGGTCCATCTGCCAAAACCCAGCATTTAGGGACATTAAGGAACAGCTGTCATCCGAAAATGTCCTAGAGCATTATGACCCAAGGAAGGAGTTGGTGGTCACTTGTGATGCATCCCCCTACGGGGTAGGAGCCGTCTTAGCCCATAGAGGAAGGAATGGGGAAGAACGGCCAATAGCCTATGCTTCGAGGACCTTGGCGATGGCTGAGAGGAAGTACGCCCAAATTGAGAAGGAAGGACTGGTGGTGATATTCGCAGTAAAAAAATGTCACCAGTATCTGTACGGGTGGAAATTCACCATAGTGACGGACCATAAGCCGTTATTAGGGTTATTAAAAGAAGACAAGTCAATACCCGCGATTGCATCAGCTAGAATCCAACGCTGGGCGTTGCTACTGGCGGCATATAGATACGTTCTGGAGCACAGACCGGGAACGCGAGTAGCACATGCAGATGCTTTGAGCAGACTTCCCCTCCCGGACACTCTGCCGCAAATACCAAAAGTAGAGGAGACAGTAATGACTCTAAATTTTTTGGACACCCTACCAGTAGACGCACAACATATTCAGTTGTGGACGCAAAAAGACCCAGTTTTAGCCAAGATGAAGCATTTACTGCTAACAGGGGAACTGGAAAGACCAGTGGAGCCCCAGATGCACCCATACTGGAGCAGAAGGGACCAAATAACCGTAGAAGACGGTATCCTGTTATGGGGAGCCCGGGTAATCGTCCCAGCTCAGGGCCGTCAGGCAATCTTAACTGAGTTACATCACGGACACCCAGGGGTGTCTAAAATGTAGATGCTAGCTCGAAGCTACGTTTGGTGGCCAGGTTTGGACACAGACATAGCAGCCTTGGTACGTCGGTGCCTGGAGTGCCAACAGGGGCAAAGAGTGCCACCAGCGGCGCCATTGCACCCGTGGGAATGGCCAGGCAGACCGTGGACCCGCCTGCATATTGACCACGCCGGCCCTTTCATGGGTTCAATGTTTTTGGTGATAGTGGACGCCCACTCCAAATGGTTGGACGTCCACCGGGTAAATACGGCAAGCACAGCATCGACAATTGAAAAGCTCAGGGCCTCGTTTGCAACACATGGACTGCCGGAGGTATTGGTGTCGGACAACGGAACGGCATTCACAAGTGAGGAATTTGGAAAATTCACGAAGGAAAATGGAGTCCGTCACATCAAAACGGCCCCTTACCATCCAGCGACCAACGGCCTGGCAGAGAGAGCGGTCCAGACACTTAAAGCGGGACTCAAGAAGCAGCCGGCAGCGTCAATAGACACAAAGCTCTCCCGCTGGCTGTTTGATTACAGGACCACACCGCATTCCACAACGGGCATACCGCCAGCTGAACTCTTAATGGGAAGGCGGCTGCGAACGAGGCTGAGCCTCCTTTTCCCAAATTTAACGGGGAAAGTGGAGAAACAACAGGAGGCCCAACGCAGGGGGCATGATAATAGTCGGCAGCAGAGACATTTCCAGGTGGGGGCACCGGTTTGGGTCAAGAATTATGGGAATGGACCAACGTGGGTCAAAGGCACGGTAGAGTCCCAAACAGGGCCCATATCCTATGAGGTTTCGATAGGAGGTAAGGTGCTGAAGAAACACCTAGACCAAATAAGGGCAGCGGAACCACACCTGGAGGCAGGCGAAGCAGGACCGCCTCGAGCTGGGATAGCCCAGACGGAAAGGATACCCACACCCCAGCCCCGATCAATTTCTCCAGACCCCGTCATCCAGTCATCAGAGTCGGAGATGGACACACTCGACAAGGCCGCCGCGACACCTCTCCCCGAGGAGGAGGACGAACAACTTCCAAGGAGGTCATCAAGGAAAAGACGGGCACCTATAAGGTACACCCCGCCCACTTCGAAGAACGACCCGGCGGACGACACAGAGGTGACAGACCCAGACATGAGGAGCAGGAAGAAGCTCAGAGGAATGCCAGCTGGCAGGAATTCCTCGGACCTTGGGGGGGGGGGGGGGGGGGGGGGGGAGGGGAGGGGTGTAATGAACTCCAATTGGCTTTATTGGTTGGCCAATTGGAGTATGAGCTCCCTCAATGATAGCTCATTGAGGGGGCCCATATCATCACCTGTGTAGGCTTTGTGGGCCAGTCTTAAATTGACTGGACTGCTAGCTGCACTGTTTGTAGCTGCTCCTGTAATATCGTTATTGTAAATAAATATTGGTGTGGTGACGGAACTCCTGCCTCCCGTGGATTACTACACCTAGGTTAGAGAGAGAGAGAGGAAATCAGCCAGGGTTCCTGCTCCTGATCACTGTTCAGTGATCCATACGTTAGAGAGAGAGGGGAAATCAGCCAGGATTCCTGCTGCTTATCACTGTACAGTGACCCCTGGGTTAGAGAGAGAGGGGGGAAATCAACCAGGGTTCCTGCCCCTGGTCACTGTCCAGTGATCCCTGGGTTAGAGAGAGAGAGGGGAAATGAGCCAGGGTTCCTGTTCCTGATCACTGTCCAGTGACCCCTGGGTTAGAGAGAGAGAGAGGGGAAATCAGCCAGGGTCCCTGCTCCTGATCACTGTCCAGTGATCCCTGGGTTAGAGAGAGAGAGGGGAAATCAGCCAGGGTTCCTGCTTCTGATCACTGTCCAGTGATCCCTGGGTTAGAGAGAGAGAGAGGGGAAATCAGCCAGGGTCCCTGCTCCTGATCACTGTCCAGTGATCCCTGGGTTAGAGAGAGAGAGGGGAAATCAGCCAGGGTCCCTGCTCCTGATCACTGTCCATTGATCCCTGGGTTAGAGAGAGAGAGAGAGAGAGGGGAAATCAGCCAGGGTTCCTGCTCCTGCTCACTGTCCCGTGATCCCTGGGTTAGAGAGAGAGAGGGGAAATCAGCCAGGGTTTCTGCTCCTGATCACTGTCCAGTGATCCCTGGGTTAGAGAGAGAGAGAGGGGAAATCAGCCAGGGTCCCTGCTCCTGATCACTGTCCAGTAATCCCTGGGTTAGAGAGAGAGAGGGGGAATCAGCCAGTGTTCCTGCTCCTGATCACTGTCCAGTGATCCCTGGGTTAGAGAGAGAGAGGGGAAATCAGCCAGGGTTCCTGCTCCTGATCACTGTCCAGTGATCCCTGGGTTAGAGAGAGAGAGGAAATCAGCCAGGGTTCCTGCTCCTGATCTCTGTGCAGTGATCCCTGGGTTAGAGCGACAGGAATTTAAATATTATAAAATATATTTAAGGGGTGTGGGTGTTGCTGGCTAGCCCAGCACCTCTCTCTCTCATCCCTAATTGCCCTTGACAAGGTGGTGGTGAGCTGCCTTCTTGAACCGCTGCAGTCTATATGGTGTAGGTACACCCACTGTGCTGTTAGGGAGAGAGTTCCAGGGTTTTTCCCCAGCGACAGTGAAGGAGCGGCCGATAAATTTCCAAGTCAGGATGGTGAGTGACTTGGAGGGGAACCTCCAGGTGGAATATCACTCAGATATTCTCACTCAGATATTCTCAGTCACTCTCTCACTCAGATATTCTCAGTCACTCTCACTCAGATATTCTCAGTCACTCTCTCACTCAGATACTCTCTGTCACTCTCTCACTCAGATATTCTCAGTCACTCACTCAGATATTCTCAGTCACTCACTCAGATATTCTCAGTCACTCTCTCACTCAGATATTCTCAGTGACTCTCTCACTCATATATTCTCAGTCACTCTGTCACTCAGATATTCTCAGTCACTCTCTCACTCAGATATTCTCAGTCACTCTCTCACTCAGATATTCTCAGTCACTCACTCAGATATTCTCAGTCACTCACTCAGATATTCTCAGTCACTCTCTCACTCAGATATTCTCAGTCACTCTCACTCAGATATTCTCAGTCACTCACTCAGATATTCTCAGTCACTCTCTCACTCAGATATTCTCAGTGACTCTCTCACTCAGATATTCTCAGTCACTCTCTCACTCAGATATTCTCAGTCACTCTCACTCAGATATTCTCAGTCACTCTCACTCAGATATTCTCAGTCACTCTCTCACTCAGATATTCTCAGTCACTCACTCAGATATTCTCAGTCACTCTCTCACTCAGATATTCTCAGTCACTCTCTCACTCAGATATTCTCAGTCACTCTCTCACTCAGATATTCTCAGTCACTCTCTCACTCAGATATTCTCAGTCACTCTCACTCAGATATTCTCAGTCACTCTCACTCAGATATTCTCAGTCACTCTCTCACTCAGATATTCTCAGTCACTCTCTCACTCAGATATTCTCAGTCACTCTCACTCAGATATTCTCAGTCACTCTCTCACTCAGGTATTCTCAGTCACTCTCACTCAGATATTCTCACTCAGATATTCTCAGTCACTCTCTCACTCAGATATTCTCAGTCACTCACTCAGATATTCTCAGTCACTCTCTGACTCAGATATTCTCAGTCACTCTCACTCAGATATTCTCAGTCACTCTCTCACTCAGATATTCTCAATCACTCTCTCACTCAGATATTCTCAGTCACTCTCTCACTCAGATATTCTCAGTCACTCTCTCACTCAGATATTCTCAGTCACTCACTCAGATATTCTCAGTCACTCTCTCACTCAGATATTCTCAGTCACTCTCTCACTCAGATATTCTCAGTCACTCTCACTCAGATATTCTCAGTCACTCTCTCACTCAGATATTCTCAGTCACTCTCTCACTCAGATATTCTCAGTCACTCTCTCACTCAGATATTCTCAGTCACTCTCACTCAGATATTCTCAGTCACTCTCTCACTCAGGTATTCTCAGTCACTCTCACTCAGATATTCTCAGTCACTCTCACTCAGATATTCTCAGTCACTCTCTCACTCAGATATTCTCAGTCACTCTCTCACTCAGATATTCTCAGTCACTCTCTCACTCAGATATTCTCAGTCACTCTCTCACTCAGATATTCTCAGTCACTCTCTCACTCAGGTATTCTCAGTCACTCACACAGATGCTCTCACTCAATCAGATATTCTCGCTCACTCATTCACTCACACAATCTCGGTCCTTGAGATATTCTCAGTCACTCACTCACTCAGATATTCTCAGTCACTCACTCACTCAGATATTCTCAGTCACTCACTCAATTGTTGCACTCACCAACATATTTTCAGCAACTTTCTAACTCATATATTCTCACTTGCTCACTCAGATATTCTCAGTCTCACTCAGATTTTCGCAGTCACTCGCTCACTCAGATAATCTCAGTCACTCTCAAATACTCTCAGTCACTTAGATTTTCTCAGTCTCTCACTCATTCCCACTCACTCACACATTTTCCCTTTTATTCACGCCCATGGTCCCAGTCACTGATTCACTCACTCCAAGAACAAAGGAAAGTACAGCACAGCCCTCCAAACCCTTCAGCCCTCCAAACCCTTTGGCCCTCCAAACCCTTCGGCCCTCCAAACCCTTCGGCCCTCCAAACCCTTCGGCCCTCCAAACCCTTCGGCCCTCCAAACCCTTCGGCCCTCCAGGCCCTTCGGCCCTCCAGGCCCTTCGGCCCTCCAAACCCTTCGGCCCTCCAAACCCTTCGGCCCTCCAAACCCTTCGGCCCTCCAAACCCTTCGGCCCTCCAAACCCTTCTGCCCTCGAAACCCTTCGGCCCTCCAAACCCTTCGGCCCTCCAAACCCTTCGGCCCTTCAGCCCTCCAAACCCTTCGGCCCTCCAAACCCTTCGGCCCTCCAAACCCTTCGGCCCTCCAAACCCTTCTGCCCTCCAAACCCTTCGGCCCTCCAAACCCTTCGGCCCTCCAAACCCTTCGGCCCTCCAAAACCTTCGGCCCTCCAAACCCTTCGGCCCTCCAAACCCTTCGGCCCTCCAAACCCTTCGGCCCTCCAAGCCCTTCGGCCCTCCAGGCCCTTCGGCCCTCCAAACCCTTCGGCCCTCCAAGCCCTTCGGCCCTCCAGGCCCTTCGGCCCTCCAGGCCCTTCCGCCCTCCAAACCCTTCGGCCCTCCAAACCCTTCGGCCCTCCAAACCCTTCTGCCCTCCAAACCCTTCAGCCCTCCAAACCCTTCGGCCCTCCAAACCCTTCGGCCCTCCAAACCCTTCGGCCCTCCAAACCCTTCGGCCCTCCAAACCCTTCGGCCCTCCAAACCCTTCGGCCCTTCAGGCCCTTCGGCCCTCCAGGCCCTTCGGCCCTCCAAACCCTTCGGCCCTCCAAGCCCTTCGGCCCTCCAGGCCCTTCGGCCCTCCAAACCCTTTGGCCCTCCAAGCCCTTCGGCCCTCCAGGCCCTTCGGCCCTCCAAGCCCTTCGGCCCTCCAAACCCTTCGGCCCTCCAAACCCTTCGGCCCTCCAAACCCTTCGGCCCTCCAAACCCTTCGGCCCTCCAAACCCTTCGGCCCTCCAAACCCTTCGGCCCTCCAAACCCTTCGGCCCTCCAAACCCTTCGGCCCTCCAAACCCTTCGGCCCTCCAAACCCTTCGGCCCTCCAAACCCTTCGGCCCTCCAGGCCCTTCAGCCCTCCAAACCCTTCGGCCCTTCTGCCCTCCAAACCCTTCGGCCCTCCAGGCCCTTCTGCCCTCAAAGCCCTTCAGCCCTCCAAACCCTTCAGCCCTCCAAACCCTTCAGCCCTCCAAACCCTTCAGCCCTCCAAACCCTTCAGCCCTCCAAACCCTTCGGCCCTCCAAACCCTTCGGCCCTCCAAACCCTTCGGCCCTCCAAACCCTTCAGCCCTCCAAACCCTTCAGCCCTCAAAGCCTGTACCGATCACGATGCCCTAACTAAAAACTAAACCTTCTGCCCTTACTCTGTCCGTGTCCCTCTATTTCCTCCCTATTCATGTGTCTCTGAAATGTTGCTAATGTGGCTGCTTCCACCACATCCTCTGGCAGTGTGTTCCAGGCACCACCACTCTCTGTGTGAAAAACCTACCCCGCACATCTCCCTTAAACATTCCCCCTCTCACTTTGAACCTGTGCCCCTTTGTAATTGACAATTCCACCCTTGAAAAAGCCTCTGACTACCCACCCTGTCTGTGCCTCTCAGAATTTTGTAGATTTTGATCGGGTCTCCCCTCAGCCTCCGTCTTCCCAGTGAAAACAATCCTAGTTTATTCACCCTCTCATAGCCAACACCCTGGAGACCAGACAACATCCTGGTGAACCTTCCTTGCATTATCTCCAAAGCTTCCACATCCTTCTGATAATGTGGTGACCAGAACTGCACGCAATACTCGCAATGCGGCCTAACCAAGGTTTTATACAGCTGCAACACTATTTCCAAACTCCTGCCAACCAACAGTTCACAAGTGAGTCGGAGCAAATGGTTGTGGCAGGGGTAATGGTGGAGGGTGCATGTCAGTGGGTGCAACCCTCAACCAAACTTTGCTCAACTGGATGCAAATGCACTTTAAGAGCTCTCAACGTAAAGAAGCTTCATTGAGAGGCAGTGACAGAATCTGGAATGCTAAACCTTCTGTGTAGTTTTGAAGAGCTTTAATAGCCACAGTGTGAACAGGTCATGGCTGCATGTCAGAGCTCCACACCGCTGACAGGGAGATAGTTTAGAGTTTCTGTCCAGCTGTATGTTGAGTGGAAGCTTCACCAGGACCTTTGGTTAAACTGGGCAAATTCAGCTGTCTACATGTGTGCACGTGACAATGTTACATACTTGTCACCAGCCTGCGAGAGCCGCAAACCTGAGCTCACACTCACTCACACTCGTTTACTCACGCACGCACTAACAATTACACACACTCACGCACACACTCACTCACACTTACATTCACACTCACACACACTCACTCACCCGCTCACACATACATTCACACTCATGCATGCACTCACTCACACTTACAGACACACTCACTTGCACTCACACACTCACTCACGCACAGTCACTCACTCACTGACACTGTCACTCACTCACACCTCACTCGCTCACTCACACTGTCACTCACTCACACCTCACTCACTCACTCACACGTACACACAAACATACTCACACTACTCATGTACTCACACTGTTATTCACTCACTCCCTCACACACTGTCACTCACTCACTCACTCAGACTGTCACTCACTCACTCACTCAGACTGTCACTCACTCACTCACTGTCACTCACTCACTCACTCTCACTGTCACTCACTCACTCACTCTCACTGTCACTCACTCACTCACTCACTCAGACTGTCACTCACTCACTCTCACTGTCACTCGCTCACTCACTCTCACTGTCACTCACTCACTCTCTCACTGTCACTCACTCACTCACTCACTCAGACTGTCACTCACTCACTCACTCTCACTGTCACTCGCTCACTCACTCACTGTCACTCACTCACTCACTCTCACTGTCACTCGCTCACTCACTCTCACTGTCACTCACTCACTCACTCTCACTGTCACTCACTCACTCACTCTCACTATCACTCACTCACTCACTCTCACTGTCACTCGCTCACTCACTCTCACTGTCACTCACTCACTCTCTCACTGTCACTCACTCACTCACTCACACTGTCACTCACTCACTCACTCACTCACTCTCACTGTCACTCGCTCACTCACTCTCACTGTCACTCACTCACTCTCTCACTGTCACTCACTCACTCACTCACTCTCACTGTCACTCACTCACTCACTCTCACTGTCACTCTCTCACTCACTCTCACTGTCACTCACTCACTCACTGTCACTCACTCACTCACTCTCACTGTCACTCACTCACTCACACTCACTGTCACTCACTCACTCACTCTCACTGTCACTCGCTCACTCACTCACTGTCACTCACTCACTCACTCTCACTGTCACTCACTCACTCACTCTCACTGTCACTCACTCACTCACTCTCACTGTCACTCACTCACTCACTCACACTGTCACTCACTCACTCTCACTGTCACTCACTCACACTGTCACTCACTCACTCACTCAGACTGTCACTCGCTCACTCACTCAGTCTGTCACTCACTCACTCAGACTGTCACTCACTCACTCACTCTCACTGTCACTCGCTCACTCACTCTCACTCACTCACTCTCACTGTCACTCGCTCACTCACTCTCACTGTCACTCACTCACTCACTCTCACTGTCACTCACTCACACTGTCACTCACTCACTCACACTGTCACTCACTCACTCACACTGTCACTCACTTGCTTACTCACTCACTCACACTCACTCACTCACGCTCACTGTCGCTCACTCACTCACTCACACTGTCACTCACTCACTCACTCACTCACACTGTCACTCACTCACTCACTGTCGCTCACTCACACTGTCACTCGCTCACTCACACTGTCACTTACTCACACTGTCACTCACTCACACTGTCACTCGCTCACTCACTGACACTGTCACTTACTCACTGTCACTCACTCACTCACACACTGTCACTCGCTCACTCACCCACACTGTCACTCACTCAGTCTGTCACTCACTCACACTGTCACTCATACTGTCACTCATTCACTCACTCACACTGTCACTCACTCAGACTGTCACTCGCTCACTCACTCACTCAGTCTGTCACTCACTCACTCAGACTGTCACTCACTCACTCACTCTCACTGTCACTCGCTCACTCACTCTCACTCACTCACTCTCACTGTCACTCGCTCACTCACTCTCACTGTCACTCACTCACTCACTCTCACTGTCACTCACTCACACTGTCACTCACTCACTCACACTGTCACTCACTCACTCACACTGTCACTCACTCACTCACTCGCTTACTCACTCACACTGTCACTCACTCACTCTCACTGTCGCTCACTCACACTGTCACTCGCTCACTCACACTGTCACTTACTCACACTGTCACTCACTCACTCACACTGTCACTCGCTCACTCACTCACACTGTCACTTACTCACTGTCACTCACTCACTCACACACTGTCACTCGCTCACTCACCCACACTGTCACTCGCTCACTCACACTCACTCATTCACTCACACTGTCACTCACACTGTCGCTCATTCACTCACTCACACTGTCACTCACTCAGTCTGTCACTCACTCACACTGTCACTCACTCACTCATTCACACTGTCACTTACTCACACTGTCACTCACTCACTCACACACTGTCACTCGCTCACTCACTCACACTGTCACTCGCTCACTCACTCACACTGTCACTCGCTCACTCATTCACTCACACTGTCACTCACTCACACTGTCACTCACTCACTCACACACTGTCACTCACTCAGTCTGTCACTCACTCACTCACACTGTCACTCACTCACTCACTCACTCACTCACTCGCTCACTCACTCACTCACACTGTCACTCGCTCACTCACTCACACTCACTCATTCACTCACACTCACTCACTCACACTGTCACTCACACACTCACACTGTCACTCACTCAGTCTGTCACTCACTCACTCACACTGTCACTCACTCACACTGTCACTCACTCACACTGTCACTCACTCACACTGTCACTCACTCAGTCTGTCACTCACTCACTCACACTGTCACTCACTCACACTGTCACTCACACACACTCACTCACTCACACTGTCACTCACTCACACTGTCACTCACTCACTCACACTGTCACTCACTCACACACTCACTCACTCACACTGTCACTCACTCACACTCACTCACTCACTCACACACTCACTCACTCACACTGTCACTCACTCACACTGTCACTCACTCACACTGTCACTCACTCACACTGTCACTCACTCACACTGTCACTCACTCACTCACTCACACTGTCACTCACTCACTCACTCACACTGTCACTCACTCACTCACACTGTCACTCACTCACACTGTCACTCACTCACACTGTCACTCACTCACACTGTCACTCACTCACACTGTCACTCACTCACACTGTCACTCGCTCACTCACTCACACTGTCGCTCACTCACTCACATACACACCACTCACAAAACGCATACAAATGCACACTCTCCTTGTCACACGTATTTTACACACTAATTCTCTCATGTCCCTCTGACTCCTCAATTTGTGTGACCTCTCTCCCTCTGTCAAATGCATCGCACTCGCCCTCACAATGCCATTCCATTATCTTTTTTGCAACATTGCCTCCTAACCCAGTTAGGAAGAGGGGACTCTCCCTGAAAGGGAAGATTGCTGTGTATTCTAATCAGGAGTAGTTTGCAATAAGAGATTGTGTTTTTAGTGAGATTGTTGACGCGGGGCGGATGGAGGTTGTATTGCACTCCATCAGCCGGGTAATTCACACGTTCACCTTCTGTTAATTCCTATCTGCAACATCAATTAAATTGTTTGTAGAAACTAATTGAATGTGGCTTAATCACACATCTTAATAGCTTTACACGGTTTGAACTTCCTGTTAATTCGAGTAATAAAATAAAATGAGTGCGCTGGCTGTGTAATTAGCGAGGTGGCTTGTGAAGAAATTAGTGCTTTATGGCCTGTAATAAAGAGAGTGTTGCCGCCTAATTCTGACCGACTCTCACTGCAATCTGCTGATTCCGAAGTTTTCCTTTTAATTTGCACTCCGCTCCTAATTGTTAATTGTGTTTTAAAGAGGCACACACACTCTCGGTTTCTTAGTCCCCACCAAGGAATTCACACACCCCCCTCCACCCAAAACAGTTTTCCCTGTTTTCCAGCTGTCTCACACACTCGCTCATGTTTGGATTCCTGAGCTGGGAATGTTGTCAGACCCGTCCAGGCATCTTGTTACTTTCATATCTACCTCTGAGTAAGATCACAGGTTTCTGATACAGCATTGTGGGACCAGAAGGATAATCCACACTGACACTCCAGCACAGTACTGAGGGAGTGCTGCACTGTCAGAGGGGTCAGTACTGAGGGAGTGCTGCACTGTCAGAGGGTCAGTACTCAGGGAGTGCTGCACTGTCAGAGGGTCAGTACTGAGCGAGTGCTGCACTGTCAGAGGGGTCAGTACTGAGGGAGTGCCGCACTGTCAGAGGGTCAGTACTGAGGGAGTGCTGCACTGTCAGAGGGTCAGTACTGAGGGAGTGCTGCACTGTCAGAGGGTCAGTACCGAGGGAGTGCTGCACTGTCAGAGGGGTCAGTACTGAGGGAGTGCTGCACTGTCAGAGGGTCAGTACTCAGGGAGTGCTGCACTGTCAGAGGGTCAGTACTGAGGGAGTGCTGCACTGTCAGAGGGGTCAGTACTGAGGGAGTGCTGCACTGTCAGAGGGTCAGTACTCAGGGAGTGCTGCACTGTCAGAGGGTCAGTACTGAGGGAGAGCCGCACTGTCAGAGGGTCAGTACTGAGGGAGTGCCGCACTGTCAGAGGGTCAGTACTGAGGGAGTGCTGCACTGTCAGAGGGTCAGTACTCAGGGAGTGCTGCACTGTCAGAGGGTCAGTACCGAGGGAGGGCTGCACGGTCAGAGGGTCAGTACTGAGGGAGTGCCGCACTGTCAGAGGGTCAGTACTGAGGGAGTGCTGCACTGTCAGAGGGTCAGTACTCAGGGAGTGCTGCACTGTCAGAGTGTCAGTACCGAGGGAGGGCTGCACGGTCAGAGGGTCAGTACTGAGGGAGTGCCGCACTGTCAGAGGGTCAGTACTGAGGGAGTGCCGCACTGTCAGAGGGTCAGTACTGAGGGAGTGCTGCACTGTCAGAGGGTCAGTACTGAGGGAGTGCTGCACTGTCAGAGGGTCAGTACTGAGGGAGTGCCGCACTGTCAGCGGGTCAGTACTGAGGGAGTGCTGCACTGTCAGAGGGTCAGTACTGAGGGAGTGCCGCACTGTCAGAGGGTCAGTACTGAGGGAGTGCCGCACTGTCAGAGGGTCAGTACTGAGGGAGTGCTGCACTGTCAGAGGGTCAGTACTGAGGGAGTGCTGCACTGTCAGAGGGTCAGTACTGAGGGAGTGCTGCACTGTCAGAGGGTCAGTACTGAGGGAGTGCTGCACTGTCAGAGGGTCAGTACTGAGGGAGTGCTGCACTGTCAGAGGGTCAGTACTGAGGGAGTGCTGCACTGTCAGAGGGTCAGTACTGAGGGAGTGCTGCACTGTCAGAGGGTCAGTACTGAGGGAGCGCTGCAGTGTCGTGTGTCAGTACTGAGGGAGCGCTGCACTGCCAGAGGGTCAGTACTGAGGGAGTGCTGCATTGTCAGAGGGTCCGTACTGAGGGAGTGCTGCACTGCCAGTGGGTCAGTACTGAGGGAGTGCTGTACTGTCAGAGGGTCAGTACTGAGGGAGTGTTGCACTGTCAGAGGGTCAGTACTGAGGGAGTGTTGCACTGTCAGAGGGTCAGTACTGAGGGAGCGCTGCACTGTCGTGGGTCAGTACTGAGGGAGTGCTGCACTGTCAGAGGGTTAGTACTGAGGGAGTGCCGCATTGTCAGAGGGTCAGTACTGAGGGCGTGCCGCACTGTCAGAGGGTCAGTACTGAGGGACTGCTGCACTGTCAGAGGGTCAGTACTGAGAGTGTGCTGCACTGTCAGAGGGTCAGTACTGAGGGCGCGCTGCACTGTCAGAGGGTCAGTACTGAGGGAGTGCCGCACTGTCAGAGGGTCGGTACTGAGGGAGTGCCGCACTGTCAGAGGGTCAGTACTGAGGGAGCGCTGCACTGTCAGAGGGTCAGTACTGAGGGACTGCTGCACTGTCAGAGGGTCAGTACTGAGGGAGTGCCGCACTGTCAGAGGGTCAGTACTGAGGGAGTGCCGCACTGTCAGAGGGTCAGTACTGAGGGAGTGCTGCACTGTCAGAGGGTCAGTACTGAGGGAGTGCTGCACTGTCAGAGGGTCAGTACTGAGGAAGTGCTGCACTGTCAGAGGGTCAGTACTGAGGGAGTGCCGCACTGTCAGATGGTCAGTACTGAGGGAGTGCTGCACTGTCAGAGGGTCAGTACTGAGGGAGTGCTGCACGGTCAGAGGGTCAGTACTGAGGGAGTGCCGCACTGTCAGCTGGTCAGTACCGAGGGAGTGCTGCACTGTCAGAGGGTCAGTACTGAGGGAGTGCCGCACTGTCAGAGGGTCAGTACTGAGGGAGTGCTGCACTGTCAGAGGGTCAGTACTGAGGGAGTGCTGCACTGTCAGAGGGTCAGTACTGAGGGAGTGCCGCACTGTCAGAGGGTCAGTACTGAGGGAGTGCTGCACTGTCAGAGGGTCAGTACTGAGGGAGTACTGCACTGTCAGAGGGTCAGTACTGAGGGAGTGCTGCACTGTCAGAGGGTCAGTACTGAGGGAGCATCGCACTGTCAGAGGGTCAGTACTGAGGGAGTGCCGCACTGTCAGAGGGTCAGTACTGAGGGAGTGCTGCACTGTCAGAGGGTCAGTACTGAGGGAGCGCCGCACTGTCAGAGGGTCAATACTGAGGGAGTGCTGCACTGTCAGAGGGTCAGTACTGAGGGAGTGCCGCACTGTCAGAGGGTCAGTACTGAGGGAGTGCTGCACTGTCAGAGGGTCAGTACTGAGGGAGTGCTGCACTGTCAGAGGGTCAGTACTGAGGGAGTCCCGCACTGTCAGAGGGTCAGTACTGAGGGAGTGCTGCACTGTCAGAGGGTCAGTACTGAGGGAGTGCTGCACTGTCAGAGGTTCAGTACTGAGGGAGTGCCGCACTGTCAGAGGGTCAGTACTGAGGGAGTGCCGCACTGTCAGAGGGTCAGTACTGAGGGAGCTCCGCACTGTCAGAGGGTCAGTACTGAGAGAGTGCTGCACTGTCAGAGGGTCAGTACTGAGGGAGTGCCGCACTGTCAGAGGGTCAGTACTGAGGGAGTGCTGCACTGTCAGAGGGTCAGTACTGAGGGAGTGCTGCACTGTCAGAGGGTCAGTACTGAGGGAGTGCTGCACTGTCAGAGGGTCAGTACTGAGGGAGTGCTGCACTGTCAGAAGGTCAGTACTGAGGGAGTGCTGCACTGTCAGAGGGTCAGTACTGAGGGAGTGCCGCACTGTCAGAGGGTCAGTACTGAGGGAGTGCTGCACTGTCAGAGGGTCAGTACTGAGGGAGTGCCGCACTGTCAGAGGGTCTGTACTGAGGGAGTGCCGCACTGTCAGAGGGTCAGTACCGAGGGAGTGCTGCACTGTCAGAGGGTCAGTGCTGAGGGAGTGCCGCACTGTCAGAGGGTCAGTACTGAGGGAGTGCTGCACTGTCAGAGGGTCAGTACTGAGGGAGTGCCGCACTGTCAGAGGGTCAGTACTGAGGGAGTGCTGCACTGTCAGAGGGTCAGTACTGAGGGAGTGCCGCACTGTCAGAGGGTCAGTACTGAGGGAGTGCTGCACTGTCAGAGGGTCAGTACTGAGGGAGCGCCGCACTGTCAGAGGGTCAGTACTGAGGGAGTGCTGCACTGTCAGAGGGTCAGTACTGAGGGGGTGCCGCACTGTCAGAGGGTCAGTACTGAGGGAGTGCTGCACTGTCAGAGGGTCAGTACTGAGGGGGTGCCGCACTGTCAGAGGGTCAGTACTGAGGGAGTGCTGCACTGTCAGAGGGTCAGTACTGAGCGGGTGCCGCACTGTCAGAGGGTCAGTACTGAGGGGGTGCCGCACTGTCAGAGGGTCAGTACTGAGGGGGTGCCGCACTGTGTGTTCATCAATATTACGGATGGGCACACGATTGGAGAGTCAGTAGGAGGGAGTTCTGCACTATCGGATCTGCATCTTTTTCCCTCACGTTGGTTCCCTCATGCTCGTTGCAGGCTTTGTAGATCAGGTCTCGAGCAGTAAGTGAGCTTCTCTTCGTGATGGACATTGACGTCCCCAGCCCCGAGTACATGCTGTGCCCTGGCCACCCTCCGTGCTTCTAAGTGGTGCGCAACACAGAGCTGCACTAATTTATAATTATTATTACTATTGTCACAAGTAAGCTAACATTAACACTGAATGATGTTACTGTGAAAAGCCCCTAGTCACCACACTCAGGCACCTGTTCGGGTTCACAGAGGGAGAATTCGGAAAGTCCAATTCTCCTAACAGCACGTCATTCAGGACTTGTGGGAGGAAACCGGAGCACCGGGAGGAAATCCACGCAGACACGGGGAGAACATGCAGACTCCGCACGGTCAGTGACCCAAACCAGGAATCGAACTCGGGACCCTAGTGCTGTGAAGCAACAGTGCTAACCACGGTGCTACCGTGCTGCCCATCAGCTGATGGAGGTTTCCTTGCCCATGTCTGACCTGATACTTTGAGACTTCATTGGGCCCAGTCAGCATTGAGGACTCCCAGCGTATACCCCTGTGCCCTCTTGGTGGGTCTGTCCTGCCGCTGGGGCAGGGCACATACTGGATTGGTGCTGGTGGTTTCTGGGACAGTTTTAATGAATGATTTGGTCTGTGGGACAGGTTGATGTTGGGTGGTGCATCCAATTTTCATTGTTTATGAATTTCCTGCAGACGGTTTGGACAAGTGAATGTATCGCTCACAATTTCAGAAATATCCACTTTGCTGTAGTTCTGGAGTCACATGTAGTCCGGACCGGGAACGGGCGGCAGATTTCCTTCCCAATCTGTGAAATACAATTCAGGAAGTTGAACAATCACCAGGAAATTCCCAGGTTGTCATTAAAATCCAATTGGATCACTGATCTCTTTCAGAGGTGGAGGACTGTGACCCTACCAGATCTGAGCTGCACATGACTACTGCCTCAGTGTACTCAGGCAGCTCGGTTTGGGCAATAACTCCCTCAGTGTCCTCAGGCAGCTCGGTTCGGGCAATAATCACAGATGCAGCAGCTCTGAGAGTAATAAATAAATCCATAAATAAACAGGCACTTTGCCAGCATAGTGTTGGTGTGTCTGAGATGCTGCGTCTGAGATGCTGCGTCTGAGATGCTGCGTCTGAGATGCTGCGTCAGAGATGCTGCGTCAGAGATGCTGCGTCAGAGATGCTGCGTCAGAGATGCTGCGTCAGAGATGCTGCGTCTGAGATGCTGCGTCTGAGATGCTGCGTCTGAGATGCTGCGTCAGAGATGCTGCGTCAGAGATGCTGCGTCAGAGATGCTGCGTCAGAGATGCTGCGTCTGAGATGCTGCGTCAGAGATGCTGCGTCAGATGCTGCGTCAGAGATGCTGCGTCAGAGATGCTGCGTCTGAGATGCTGCGTCAGAGATGCTGCGTCTGAGATGCTGCGTCAGAGATGCTGCGTCTGAGATGCTGCGTCTGAGATGCTGCGTCTGAGATGCTGCGTCAGAGATGCTGCGTCAGAGATGCTGCGTCAGAGATGCTGCGTCAGAGATGCTGCGTCAGAGATGCTGCGTCAGAGATGCTGCGTCAGAGATGCTGCGTCAGAGATGCTGCGTCAGAGATGCTGCGTCTGAGATGCTGCGTCTGAGATGCTGCGTCAGAGATGCTGCGTCAGAGATGCTGCGTCAGAGATGCTGCGTCAGAGATGCTGCGTCAGAGATGCTGCGTCAGAGATGCTGCGTCAGAGATGCTGCGTCAGAGATGCTGCGTCTGAGATGCTGCGTCTGAGATGCTGCGTCTGAGATGCTGCGTCTGAGATGCTGCGTCTGAGATGCTGCGTCTGAGATGCTGCGTCTGAGATGCTGCGTCTAAGATGCTGTGTCAGAGATGCTGCGTCTGAGATGCTGCGTCAGAGATGCTGCGTCTGAGATGCTGCGTCAGAGATGCTGCGTCTGAGATGCTGCGTCAGAGATGCTGCGTCAGAGATGCTGCGTCTGAGATGCTGCGTCAGAGATGCTGCGTCTGAGATGCTGCGTCAGAGATGCTGCGTCTGAGATGCTGCGTCTGAGATGCTGCGTCAGAGATGCTGCGTCAGAGATGCTGCGTCAGAGATGCTGCGTCTGAGATGCTGCGTCTGAGATGCTGCGTCAGAGATGCTGCGTCAGAGATGCTGCGTCTGAGATGCTGCGTCTGAGATGCTGCGTCTGAGATGCTGCGTCTGAGATGCTGCGTCTGAGATGCTGCGTCTGAGATGCTGCGTCTGAGATGCTGCGTCTGAGATGCTGCGTCAGAGATGCTGCGTCTGAGATGCTGCGTCTGAGATGCTGCGTCAGAGATGCTGCGTCTGAGATGCTGCGTCTGAGATGCTGCGTCTGAGATGCTGCGTCTGAGATGCTGCGTCTGAGATGCTGCGTCAGATGTGGCAGGGGGATGGGAACCAAATGAGGAGGTTAGTAGAGAGTAAGGAGGTAGTAAGTTATGCGTGCAGTCAGAGAAAATGGGTGAGATTCTTAACGAGTACTTTGCATCAGTATTCACCGAGGAGAGGGACATGGCGGATGTTGAGGTTAGGGATAGATGTTTGATTACTCTAGGTCAAGTCGGCATAAGGAGGGAGGATGTGTTGGGTATTCTAAAAGGCATTAAGGTGGACAAGTCCCCAAGTCCGGATGGGATCTATCCCAGGTTACTGAGGGAAGTGAGAGAGGAAATAGCTGGGGCCTTAACAGATATCTTTGCAGCATCCTTGAACACGGGTGAGGGGTCGGAGGACTGGAGAATTGCTAATGTCCCTTTGTTTAAGAAGGGTAGCAGGGATAATCCAGGTAATTATAGACCTGTGAGCCTGACGTCAGTGGCAGGGAAGCTGCTGGAGAAGATACTGAGGGATAGAATCTATTCCCATTTGGAAGAAAATGGGCTTATCAGTGATAGGCAGCATGGTTTTGTGCAGGGAAGGTCATGTCTTACCAAATTAATAGAATTCTTTGAGGAAGTGATTGATGAGGGAAGGGCTATAGATGTCATATACGTGGACTTTAGTAAGGCGTTTGATAAGGCTTCCCAAGGTAGGCTGATGGCGAAAGTGAAGCCGTATGGGGTTCAGGGTGTACTAGCTAGATGGATAAAGAACTGGCTGGGTAACTGGAGACAGAGAGTACTGGTGGAAGGGAGTTTCTCAAAATGGAGAAGGGTGACTAGTGGTGTTCCTCAGGGATCCGTGCTCGGACCACTGTTGTTTGTGATCTACATAAATGATCTGGAGGAAGGTATAGGTGGTCTGATTAGCAAGTTTGCAGATGACACTAAGATTGGTGGAGTAGCAGATAGTGAAGGGGACTGTCAGAGAATACAGCAGAATATAGATAGATTGGAGAGTTGGGCGGAGAAATGGCAGATGGAGTTCAATCCAGGCAAATGCGAGGTGATGCATTTTCCAATTCAATTTCCAGTTGAAGATCCAATTCAAGAGCGAACTATATGAACTATATATTCTCAGTCACTTACTCACTCAGATATTCTCAGTCACTCCCTTTGCCGGTTCGCGCATGCGCCGGTGATCAGCTGCCGCTGACGTCACCACCGGCGCATGCGCGCTGGGGGATTCTCTTCCGCCTCCGCCATGGTGGAGGCCGTGGCAGCGGCGGCAGAAGAAAAAGAGTGCCCCCACGGCACTGGCCTGGCTACCGATCGGTGGGCCCCGATCGTGGGCCTGGCCACTGTGGGGGCACCCCCCGTGGTCCGATCGCCCTGCGTCCCCCCCTCCCAGGACCCCGGGGCCCGCTCGCGCCGCCGATCCCGTCGCAACCAGAGGTGATTCAAACCACAGCGGCGGGGTTGGCCTCTCAGCGGCGGGACTTCGGCCCATCGTGGGCCGGAGAATCGCCGCAGGGTGCTCGCCGATCGGCGCGGAGGGCACGCCGATCGCCTGGGGCCGGTGAAAATCCTGCCCCCGCCGTGGGGTCGGAGAATTTCACCCAGGATCTGGATCGGCACAGGCTTGGAGGGCCGAATGGCCTGTTCCTGTGTTGTAATTTTTCTTTGTTCCCTTTGCCTGAGATGTTGCGCCTGAGATGTATTGTCTCGGTGGAGGTTGAAGTGAAATCTGGGCATGATCACGATGGACGGTACATTTAGGAGCTGAATACTGGGATGTGCGCCTCCTGGTCCTGGGGCTGATGTTATGAAAGTGAAACATGTGAACAATTATTGAAGAAGTCAGCATTTCTGCAGATGTTTTGAGCCTCATGGCTGGTCCTTCGTCATTTTTGTACAATGGAGTTAAAAGCTGCAAGAAGAAACAAAAATTCTAAAACCAAAACAGGCCAATCTGCAAGTGTGGCAAGTGGTTTGCGTGAGGTTGCTTCCTCAAAATCCTTATATTAATCATTCTTATATTCTATTATATTTATCGTGTTTTCTGTCAAAGTCTGGCTAAGGTCTGCGGTGTAGGAAGGTGCTGCTGGATACCAAACTACGCAAACCTTGGGTTACACGGACCCAAGACTACATGGAACCAGAGCTGCGAGGACACCAGATTGCACAGACCCAAATTATGCGGACCCCAGACTGCGCAGACGCCAGGTTTCACGAACATCGGCTACGCGAATCTAGGGCTTCGTGAACCCACGGCTGCGCAGACCTGGGTCTCCGTGGACCCGGGACTATGCAGACCCAGGGCTGGGCTGACACTGGCCTGCGCGGACACTGGCCTGCGCGGACACTGGCCTGCCCGGACACTGGCCTGCGCGGACACTGGCCTGCGTGGACACTGGCCTGCGCGGACACTGGCCTGCCCGGACACTGGGCTGGGCGGACACTGGGCTGGGCGGACACTGGGCTGCGCGGACACTGGCCAGGGCGGACACTGGCCTGCGCGGACACTGGACTGTATGTACCCTGGGCTGCGCGGACACACTGGGCTGCGCGACACTGCTGCGTGGACACTGGGCTGTATGCACCCTGGGCTGGGCGGACACTGGGCTGGGCGGACACTGGGCTGGGCGGACACTGGGCTGGGCGGACACTGGGCTGGGCTGACACTGGGCTGGGCGGACACTGGGCTGGGCGGACACTGCGCTGCGCAGACAATGGGCTGAGCGGACACTGGGCTGGGCGGACACTGGGCTGGGCAGACACTGGGCTGGGCGGACATTGGGCTGTATGCACCCTGGGCTGGGTGGACACTGGGCTGGGCGGACACTGGGCTGGGCGGACACTGGGCTGGGCGGACACTGGGCTGTATGCACCCTGGGCTGGGCGGACACTGGGCTGGGCGGACACTGGGCTGGGCGGACACTGGGCTGGGCGGACCCTGGGCTGGGCGGACACTGGGCTGGGCTGACACTGCGCTGGGCGGACACTGGGCTGGGCGGACACTGCGCTGGGCGGACACTGGGCTGGGCGGACACTGGGCTGGGCGGACACTGGGCTGGGCGGACACTGGGCTGGGCGGACACTGGGCTGGGCGGACACTGGGCTGGGCAGACACTGGGCTGGGCGGACACTGGGCTGGGCAGACACTGGGCTGCATGCACCCTGGGCTGGGCGGACACTGGGCTGGGCAGACACTGGGCTGCATGCACCCTGGGCTGGGCGGACACTGGGCTGGGCGGACACTGGGCTGGGCGGACACGGGGCTGCATGCACCCTGGGCTGGGCGGACACTGGGCTGGGCGGACACTGGGCTGGGCGGACACTGGGCTAGGCTGACACTGGGCTGGGCGGACACTGGGCTAGGCTGACACTGGGCTGGGCTGACACTGGGCTGGGCGGCCACTGGGCTGGGCGGACACTGGGCTGGGCGGACACTGGCCTGCCCGGACACTGGCCTGCGCGGACACTGGACTGTATGCACCCGGAGCTGCACGGACACACTGGGCTGTGCGACACTGCTGCGTGGACACTGGGCTGTATGCACCCTGGGCTGGGCGGACACTGGGCTGGGCGGACACTGGGCTGGGCGGACACTGGGCTGTATGCACCCTGGGCTGGGCGGACACTGGGCTGGGCGGACACTGGGCTGGGCGGACACTGGGCTGTATGCACCCTGGGCTGGGCGGACACTGGGCTGGGCGGACACTGGGCTGGGCGGACGCTGGGCTGGGCGGACGCTGGGCTGGGCGGACGCTGGGCTGGGCGGACGCTGGGCTAAGCGGACACTGGGCTGGGCGGACACTGGGCTAGGCTGAGACTGGGCTGGGCGGACACTGCGCTGCGCGGACAATGGGCTGGGAGGACACTGCGCTGTGCGGACAATGGGCTGGGCGGACACTGCGCTGTGCGGACACTGGTCTGGGCGAACACTGGGCTGGGCGGACACTGGGCTGGGCGGACACTGGGCTGGGCGAACACTGGGCTGGGCGGACACTGGGCTGGGCGGACACTGGGCTGGACGGACACTGGGCTGGGCGAACACTGGGCTGGGCGGACACTGGGCTGGGCGGACACTGGGCTGGGCGAACACTGGACTGGGCGGACACTGGGCTGGGCGGACACTGGGCTGGGCGGACACTGGGCTGGGCGGACACTGGGCTGGGCGGACACTGGGCTGGGCGGACACTGGGCTGGGCGGACACTGCTGTATGCACCCTGGGCTGGGCGGACACTTGGCTGGGCGGACACTGGGCTGGGCGGACACTGGGCTAAGTGGACACTGGGCTGGGCGGACACTGGGCTGGGTGGACACTGGGCTGGGCGGACACTGGGCTGGGCGAACACTGGGCTGGGCGGACACTGGGCTGGGCGGACACTGGGCTGGGCGGACACTGGGCTGGGCGAACACTGGGCTGGGCGGACACTGGGCTGGGCGGACACTGGGCTGGGCGGACACTGGGCTGGGCGGACACTGGTCTGGGCGGACACTGGGCTGGGCGGACACTGCGCTGGGCGGACACTGGGCTTGGCGGACACTGGGCTGGGCGGACACTGGGCTGGGCGGACACTGGGCTGGGCGGACACTGGGCTGGGCGGACACTGGGCTGTGCGGACACTGGGCTGGGCGGACACTGGGCTGGGAGGACACTGGGCTGGGCGGACACTGGGCTGTATGCACCCTGGGCTGGGCGGACACTGGGCTGGGCGGACACTGGACTGTGCGGACACTGGGCTTGGCGGACACTGGGCTGCGCGGACAATGGGCTGGGCGGACACTGGGCTGGGCGGACACTGGGCTGGGCGGACACTGGGCTGGGCGGACACTGGGCTGTATGCACCCTGGGCTGGGCGGACACTGGGCTGGGCGGACACTGGGCTGGGCGGACACTGGGCTGGGCGGACACTGGTCTGGGCGGACACTGGGCTGGGCGGACACTGGGCTGGGCGGACACTGGGCTGGGCGGACACTGGGCTGTATGCACCCTGGGCTGGGCGGACACTGGGCTGGGCGGACACTGGGCTGGGCGGACACTGGGCTGGGCGGACACTGGGCTGGGCGGACACTGGGCTGGGCGGACACTGGGCTGGGCGGACACTGGGCTGGGCGGACAATGGGCTGGGCGGACACTGGGCTGGGCGGACACTGGGCTGGGCGGACACTGGGCTGGGCGGACACTGGGCTGGGCGGACACTGGGCTGGGCGGACACTGGGCTGGGCAGACACTGGGCTGCATGCACCCTGGGCTGGGCGGACACTGGGCTGGGCAGACACTGGGCTGCATGCACCCTGGGCTGGGCGGACACTGGGCTGGGCGGACACTGGGCTGGGCGGACACTGGCCTGCCCGGACACTGGACTGTATGCACCCGGAGCTGCACGGACACACTGGGCTGCGCGACACTGCTGCGTGGACACTGGGCTGTATGCACCCTGGGCTGGGCGGACACTGGGCTGGGCGGACACTGGGCTGGGCGGACACTGGGCTGTATGCACCCTGGGCTGGGCGGACACTGGGCTGGGCGGACACTGGGCTGGGCGGACACTGGGCTGTATGCACCCTGGGCTGGGCGGACACTGGGCTGAGCGGACACTGGGCTGGGCGGACGCTGGGCTGGGCGGACGCTGGGCTGGGCGGACGCTGGGCTGGGCGGACGCTGGGCTAAGCGGACACTGGGCTGGGCGGACACTGGGCTAGGCTGAGACTGGGCTGGGCGGACACTGCGCTGCGCGGACAATGGGCTGGGAGGACACTGCGCTGTGCGGACAATGGGCTGGGCGGACACTGCGCTGTGCGGACACTGGTCTGGGCGAACACTGGGCTGGGTGGACACTGGGCTGGACGGACACTGGGCTGGGCGAACACTGGGCTGGGCGGACACTGGTCTGTATGCACCCTGGGCTGGGGGGACACTGGGCTGGGCGGACACTGGGCTGGGCGGACACTGGGCTGGGCGGACACTGGGCTGGGCGGACACTGGGCTGGGCGGACACTGGGCTGTATGCACCCTGGCTGTGCGGACACTGGGCTGGGTGGACACTGGGCTGGGTGGACACTGGGCTGGGCGGACACTGGGCTGGGCGGACACTGGGCTGTGCGGACACTGGGCTGGGCGGACACTGGGCTGGGCGGACACTGGGCTGGGCGGACACTGGGCTGGGCGGACACTGGGCTGGGCGGACACTGGGCTGGGGGGACACTGGGCTGGGCGGACACTGGGCTGGGCGGACACTGGGCTGGGCGGACACTGGGCTGGGGGGACACTGGGCTGGGCGGACACTGGGCTGGGCGGACACTGGGCTGGGCGGACACTGGGCTGGGGGGACACTGGGCTGCACGGACACTGGGCTGGGCGGACACTGGGCTGGGCGGACACTGGGCTGGGGGGACACTGGGCTGGGCGGACACTGGGCTGGGCGGACACTGGGCTGGGGGGACACTGGGCTGCACGGACACTGGGCTGGGCGGACACTGGCTGGGCGGACACTGGGCTGGGCGGACACTGGGCTGTATGCACCCTGGGCTGGAGGGGACACTGGGCTGGGCGGACACTGGGCTGGGCGGACACTGGGCATGGGCGGACACTGGGCTGGGCGGACACTGGGCGTATGCACCCTGGGTCTGGCGGACACTGGGCTGGGCGGACACTGGGCTGGGCGGACACTGGGCTGTATGCACCCTGGGCTGGGCGGACACTGGCTGGGCGGACACTGGGCTGGGCGGACACTGGGCTGGGCGGACACACAATGGGACTGGCTGCGGACACGGGACTGGGCGGACACTGGGCTGGGCGGACACTGGGCTGGGCGGACATGGGCTGGGCGGACACTGGGCTGGGCGGACACTGGGCTGGGCGGACACTGGGCTGCCCGGACACTGGGCTGGGCGGACACTGGGCTGGGCGGACACTGGGCTGGGCGGACACTGGGCTGGGCGGACACTGGGCTGGGCGGACACTGGGCTGGGCGGACACTGGGCTGGGCGGACACTGGGCTGGGCGGACTCTCGGCTGGGCGGACACTGGGCTGGGCGGACACTGGGCTGGGCGGACACTGGGCTGGGCGGACACTGGGCTGGGCGGACACTGGGCTGGGCGGACACTGGGCTGGGCGGACACTGGGCTGGGCGGACACTGGGCTGGGCGGACACTGGGCTGGGCGGACTCTCGGCTGGGCGGACACTGGGCTGGGCGGACACTGGGCTGGGTGGACTCTCGGCTGGGCGGACACTGGGCTGGGCGGACTCTCGGCTGGGCGGACACTGGGCTGGGAGGACACTGGGCTGGGCGGACACTGGGCTGGGTGGACACTGGGCTGCCGTGACAAGGTCCCAGTGTGTAAAATTAAAATGCATGGGATTGGGGGTAGTCAGTTGAGGTGGATAGAAAACTGGTTGGCAGACATGAAACAAAGAGGTGGGATTAATGGGTCCTTTCCAAATTGGCAGGCAGTAACCCGTGGGGTACCACAGGGATCGGTGCTGGGACCCCAGCTCATCACAATATATATTAATGATTTAGATGAGGGAACAAAAGTAACATCTCCAGATTTGCAGATTGTCATAATATACACCAGTATATCATGGTGCAGACACACACTGATGGACACACACAGGGACCAATCAACATGTACAAACACCGCAGCCAATCACCAGTTAGAATACACACACTATAAAGGCAGAGGGTACCACGGTTCCCGCTCATTCTGGGTGCTGCCTCTCAGTGTAACAAGAACTCATCCAGCCCAGCACAGACTTACACCACGTGCTGAGAGAATCAACTGGTTCGGACAAGGCTTAGGTCTCTAGTTCAAGTTGGCATCATTTAGACCCACAGTCATCGTGTGTTAATTAGTTAGAAGTAGTTAATAAAATTGAGTTGAACCTTCATCAGTGTTGGAAGTGTCTGTTCATCCCTCAAGTCTACACTAGCCAACACTTCATGATACCAGGAGTTGAGGGATGCTCGCACTTCTGAGACCTACCTTTCAGTGATCTGCCTTCCACCAGTCTCGCGCCATCCTACAGAATGGACTCCGTTCGCCCGCCGCCGCCTCTCCGCATTGCAGGGAATCTGGGCTCCAACTGGAAACTTTTCAAACAGCGTTTCCAGCTGTACCTCGAAGCCAGGGACCTGGAAGCTGCCTCGGACGCACGGGAGATTGCTCTCTTCTTCTTCACAGCCGGGGACCACGCTCTGCACAATTGCAACTCGCCCACCTTCGATGAGGGGGAGGACAAATCGAAGTTCAAGACCATAATTCTGAAGTTCGACAGCCACTGCGCGGTGGAGGTCAACGAGAGCTTCGAGAGATACATGTTTCAGCAGCGAATTCAGGGTAAGGACAAGCCTTTCCAGTCCTTCATTACCCACCTCCGCGTCCTTGCGCAGTCCTGCAACCACGGGTCCACCTCTGACTCCACGCTCCGTGACCAGATTGGTTTTGGTGTCCAATCTGAGCCCCTGCTCCAGCAGCTACTAAAAGTAAAGCAGCTCCCTCTCTCTACGGCCATTGAGACCTGTGTACTTCATGAACAGGCCTCCACGCGCTACTCCTACATAGAACATAGAACATTACAGCGCAGTACAGGCCCTTCGGCCCACGATGTTGCTCCGTCCTATGAAACCCTTCTAAAGCCCATCTACACTATTCCCTTATCGTCCATAGAACATCCAGGCTACTGAAATGGTGCGGCAAGCCCCTTAGGGGCTGGTTTAGCACACTGGGCTAAATCGCTGGCTTTGAAAGCAGACCAAGGCAGGCCAGCAGCACGGTTCAATTCCCGTACCAGCCTCCCCGAACAGGCGCTGGAATGTGGTGACTAGGGGCTTTTCACAGTAACTTCATTGAAGCCTACTCGTGACAATAAGCGATTTTCATTTTTCATTTCATTACGAGGCAGAACGGGTCCAAATGATGAAATCTTTTCAGGCTCTGGATCTGAACAATGGCGGCCATTTTGTGCGCTTTTCGCGGAGTCCCGTGCTTACACACAGCGAGCGTGCTGACGTCACGGGCCACTTCGTGCAGCTGTGCGCTATGCTGGATCGCCCCGCGCATGCATGGTGGCACAACGAATGTCCCGATGCTCCGGCGTGCGGCAACTGCGGCTCCGCCCATTTAAAGCGGCAATGTCCCGTGAAGTCCCGACGCTGCCTGCAGTGTGGCAAACGAGGCCTCTACGCTGCAATGTGCAGATCTTCCATGCCTGCTGCATTTCGAAGGTCCACCCAGCCCCACAGAGACGTCAGGGCTATCCAGCCTGCCATCAATGAACCTACTCTACACCTTGATTCCGACTGTGCCTGCAATGACCCACAGGTCCCGTTCCAAATCGGCATCGTTACTACAAACAGGATGTCCCCAAAGCGTGGCACTGAACCCGTCCACGTCCACAGCGTCAGCCAGGATGATGAGTGGTGTGCCACCCTTACGGGCAACCAGTCCCCTGTCAGGTTCCGCCTGGACACTGGCGCTGCTGCCAATCTCATCGCGTTGTCTGATTTCCGCAAGCTCTGCGTACAGCCTGCTGTCCTGCCATCTGCGTGTAAATTGCTGGACTACAATGGCAATGCCATCGCCGCCAGCGGCTCCTGCCACCATGAGGTGACACATCGTGCTCACACAGTCATTCTCCCGTTTGAGATTGTTGCTGCCTCAAAAGCCTCCTTGCTTGGTGCGCAGGCATACAAGCTGCTCCACTTAGTGCAGAGTACTCTCTCTCTCTTCAAACGATGTGTCTGCATCCTCGGACACAGACTTCAGGGTGCAGCTCGACTCCATCATCCAGCAATACCATGATGTTTTCGAAGGCATGGGCACGCTCCCCTACACGTACAAAATCTTACTCAAGCCCAACGCCACGCCTGTCGTTCATGCACCTCGCAGAGCCCCAGCGCCCCTCAAGGACCGCCTGAAGCAACAGCTCCAGGACCTCCAGGACCAAGGAGTCATCTCTAGGGTCACGGAACCCACAGACTGGGTAAGCCCCATGGTCTGCGTCAAGAAACCGTCCGGTGAGCTGCGGATCTGTATTGATCCTAAAGATCTGAGTCAGAATATCAAGCGGGAGCACCACCCGATTCCGAAACGTGAGGAGCTCATGTCCGAGATGGCCCACGCCAAACTATTCTCAAAGCTGGATGCCTCGAAGGGTTTCTGGCAGATCCAACTAGATGAGTCAAGCAGGAAGCTGTGTACGTTTAACACACCCTTTGGCAGGTTCTGCTACAACCGGATGCCATTCGGCATCATCTCTGCGTCCGAAGTTTTCCACCGGATCGGGGAGCAGATGATGGAGGGGATCGACGGCATCCGGGTATATGTCGACGACATTATTATCTGGTCAACCACCCCGCAGGAACACATTGCCCGCCTTCAGCGTGTTTTCAGGCACATCCACGAACACGGCCTCCGCCTCAATAGGGCCAAATGCTCCTTCGGCCAGCCGAGTATCAAGTTTCTGGGGGATCACATCTCCCACCAGGGGGTGCATCCGGACGAGGATAAGATTGCAGCAATCACGTCCATGAAGACGCCCGATGACAAGAAAGCGGTTCTCCGGTTCCTGGGTATGGTGAATTTCCTCAGGAAGTTCATCCCGAATCTCGCCTCACACCACGGCCCTCAGAGACCTGATTGGCAAAACCACAGATTTCCGATGGCTCTCTGCTCACGAGCATGAATGGCGGGAGCTGAAGGCCAAGCTTTCCACGGCCCCAGTGTTGGCCTTTTTCGACCCGACCAAAGAGACCAAAATCTGTACTGATGCCAGTCAATCGGGGATTGGTGCCGTGCTCCTGCAACGAGACGTTGCGTATGCGTCGCGGGCGATGACTCCCACAGAGCAGCGCTATACGCAAATTGAGAAAGTGTGTCTCGGCCTTCTCACTGGAGTCGTGAAGTTCCACGACTACGTCTATGGACTTCCGCAGTTCACAGTGAAACCGACCACTGCCCGCTTGTAAATATTATCAAAAAGGATTTGAATGACATGATGCCTCGCCTCCAGCGTATCCTACTCAAGCTGCGCAGGTACGACTTTCAGCTGATCTATACCCCTGGCAAGGACCTTGCCGTTGCCGATGCCCTCTCAAGGTCGATCACAACTCCGTGTGATCACGACGGCTTCATTTGCCAAATAGATGCTCACGTTCAGTTTGCAGCCTCCCATTTGCCAGTTACGGATGCACGACTGATGCAAATTCACCGCGAGACAGCGGCTGACCCACTTCTGTAGCGTGTAATGCGTTTAATGTCAGACGGGTGGCTGAAGGGCCAATGCCCACAATTTTACAACGTCTGCGATGACCTGGCGGTCATCGACGGGGTGCTCCTGAAATTGGATCGCATCGTTGTCCCACAAGCATGCGCCAGCTAGTGTTGGAGCAACTCCATGAAGGCCATTAAGGGATCGAGAAATGCCGCCGCAGGGCCAGAGAAGCCGTCTACTGGCCGGGCATCAACGATGACATTGCCAATGTGGTGCTCAACTGCTCTACCTGCCAGCGTTTTCAGCCCCGCCCAACCACGGGAGACCCTGATGCCCCATGAGCTCGTCACATCGCCTTGGACCAAAGTGGGCATCGACTTGTTCCATGCATTGGGCAGGGACTACGTCATCATCATCGACTGCTTCTCCAGTTACCTGGAGGTCATCAGGCTGCACGATCTCACATCCTCGGCTGTGATTAGGGTGTGTAAGGAGACATTTGCTCGACATGGCATTCTGCTGACGGTCATGTCAGACAATGGCCCCTGTTTTGCGAGCCAGGAATGGGCCGGCTTTGCCCGACACTAACTTTGAGCACGTTACGTCCAGTCCCCTATACCCCCAATCCAATGGGAAGGCGGAAAAGGGGGTCCACATCGTTAAGCGGCTCCTCAGCAAGGCCGCCGACGCCGGCTCAGATTTCCATCTTGCTCTGCTGGCCTATCGCTCCGCCCCGCTCTCCACCGGCCTATCGCTCCGCCCCGCTCTCCACCGGCCTATCGCTCCGCCCCGCTCTCCACCGGTCTATCGCTCCGCCCCGCTCTCCATCGGCCTATCGCTCCGCCCCGCTCCCCACCGGCCTATCGCTCCGCCCCGCTCTCCACCGGCCTATCGCTCCGCCCCGCTCTCCACCGGCCTATCGCTCCGCCCCGCTCTCCACCGGCCTGTCGCTCCGCCCCGCTCTCCACCGGCCTATCGCTCCGCCCCGCTCTCCACCGGCCTATCGCTCCGCCCTGCTCTCCACCGGCCTATCGCTCCGCCCCGCTCTCCACCGGCCTATCGCTCCGCCCCGCTCTCCACCGGCCTATCGCTCCGCCCCGCTCTCCACCGGCCTATCGCTCCGCCCCGCTCCCCACCGGCCTATCGCTCCGCCCCGCTCTCCACCGGCCTATCGCTCCGCCCCGCTCTCCACCGGCCTATCGCTCCGCCCCGCTCTCCACCGGCCTGTCGCCTGCTCAGCTGCTAATGAGCCGCACCCTCAGGACGACGGTGCCATCGATTCTCACCCCCAAGCTCGGCCATGTCCCCGTGCTCCACCGCATCCACATGTCTCAGCTGCAGCAGAAAACTTCCTACGACTCACAGGCTGCTGGCCTTCCCGACATCCATCCACTCGACAAGGTTGGCATCCACCTCCCGGATGGTGGCTGGTCTGCGCCTGCTGTCGGTCTAAGGCAGGTGGCCCCCCGCTCCTTCTCTGGTCCACTTACCGGATGGATCCATTTGGCACAGTAACAGGCGTGCTCTTCGCCTGGTTCCAGGGTCGTCACGGGATCCTCCGACCAGCTCTGCTACTGATCCCGCCGTGGACTGTGTAGCGTTTCCGGTCGCTCTGCCTGCCCCTGACAGTGCTGCCGCCCTCCCGGCTCCTGAGCCGCCAGCCATTGCCCCAGCCTTGAGGCGGTCAACCAGAGTTTGTCGCCCACCTCAGAGACTGAACTTATGAACTCTGTACACATGTGGACTCTCTGAAATGTTTATTTTTTTCCTATATCCTTTATTGTTGCATTCGGTATCCAGTGATTTGTAAATAGATTCCTTGGTTGTTCCAGTTCATGGTAGTCATCTGCACCAGGCACCTTCCTCTGTAAATAGTCTTGTTCCCTGTATATAGCTTTGTACATATATCTTCGCACCTCACACGTAGCTCGGCACATTCTCCACACACCCACACTATTTATTAGCACCTGCCTATATCAACATTTTTTATAATAAAAGGGGAGATGTCATAATATACACCAGTATATCATGGTGCAGACACACACTGATGGACACACCCAGGGACCAATCAACATGTACAAACACCGCAGCCAATCACCAGTTAGAATACACACACTATAAAGGCAGAGGGCACCACGGTTCCCGCTCATTCTGGGTGCTGCCTCTCAGTGTAACAAGAACTCATCCAGCCCAGCACAGACTCACAACACGTGCTGAGAGAATCAACTGGTTCGGACAAGGCTTAGGTCTCTAGTTCAAGTTGGCATCATTTAGACCCACAGTCATCGTGTGTTAGTTAGTTAGAAATAGTTAATAAAATTGAGTTAACCCTTCATCAGTGTTGGAAGTGTCTGTTCATCTCTCAAGTCTACACAAGCCAACACTTCACAGATGATACAAAGTTGGGTGGGAGGGTGAACTGTGAGGAGGATGCAGAGATCCTACAGTGTGATTTGGACAAGTTGAGTGAGTGGGCAAATGAATGGCAGATGCAGTATAATGTGGGTAAATGTGAGGTTATCCACTTTGGTAGCAAAAAGAAGAAGGCAGATTATTATCTGATTGGCGATAAATTAGGAGAGAGGAATGTGCTACGAGACCTGGATGTCCTCATACACCAGTTCCTGAAGGTAAGCAGCAGGCAGTAAAAAAGGCAAATGGCCTGCTGGCCTGAGGAACCTGAACTAGGAGAATTCGAGGACAGGAGCAGGGATGTGTTGCTGCAATTATACAGAACCTTGGTGAGGCCACACCTGGAATATTGTGTGTAATTTTGGATTTGGATTTGTTTATTGTCACGTGTACCGAGGAACAGTGAAAAGTATTGTTCTGCGTACAGTCCAGGCAGATCGTTCCGTACATGAAAAAAAAATGGGCAAACATAAAGACACAATGTAAAAAGAATAGACACAGGCATCAGGTGAAGCATACGGAGTGTAGTACTACTCAGTAGAGAAGATGTGTGGAGAGATCAGTTCAGTCCATAAGAGTGTCATTGAGGAGTCTGGTAACAGTGGGGAAGAAGCTGTTTTTGAACCTATTAATGCGTGTTCTCAAATGGAGGAATGAATAAGCCGTGTGGGAGGGGTGTTTGATTATGCTGCCCGCTTTCCCCAGGCAGCGGGAGATGCAGACAGAGTCAATGGATGGGAGGCAGGTTTGTGTGATGGACTGGGCGGTGTTCACGACTCTCTGTAATTTCTTGCGATCTTGGGCCGAGCAGTTGCCAGGCTGTGATGCAGCCCGATAGGATGCTTTCTGTGGTGCATCTATAAAAACTGGTAAGAGTCCCGAAGTCTATGACCAGCTCTTTAGTTTTGCTGGCATTGAGGGAGAGATTGTTGTCGTTACACCACTCCACTAGGTTCTCTATCTCCCTCCTGTATTCTGGCTGATCGTTGTCAGAGATCCGGCCCACTAAGGTAGTGTCATCAGCAAACCTGAGATGGAGTTGGAGCCAAATTTTGCCACGCAGTCGTGTGTGTACAGGGAGTATAAGTGGGGGGCTAAGTCTGCAGCCTTGCGGGGCCCCGGTATTGAGGACTATTGTGGAGCAGGTGTTATTAATTCTTACTGACTGTGGTCTGTTTGTTAGAAAGTTGAGAATCCAGTTGCAGAGTGGAGAGCCAGGTCCTCAGTTTTGGAGCTTTGATATGAGCTTGGCTGGGATTATGGTGTTGAAGGCGGAGCTGTAGTCAATAAATAGGAGTCTGACGTAGGAGTCCTTGTTGTTGAGTCTCTGTTTTGGTCTCCTTATCTGAGGAAGGATGTTCTAGCTATAAAGGGGGTACAGCGAAGGTTTACCAGACTGATTCCTGAGATGGCAGCACTGTCCTTCAAGGAGAGATTGAGTCGGTTAGGATAGTTCTCGCTGGAGTTCAGAAACATGAGGAGGGATCGCCGAATTCTACCAGGAACAGACAGGATCGATACAGGGAGGATGTTCCTGCTGGTGGGTGTGTCCAGAACCAGGGTTTCACAGTCTGAGGATACGAGGTAGACCATTTAGGACAGAGATGAGGAGACATTTCTTCACCCAGAGAGCGGTCGGCCTGTGGAATTTGTTTCCACAGGAAGTAGTTGTCCAAAACATTGTATGTTTTCCAGAAGCAGTTCGATATCGCACTTACGGAGAAGGAGATCAAAGGATATGGGCGGAAAGCAGGATTAGGTTATTGAGTTGGATGATCAGCCATGATCAAAATGAATGGCGGAGCGGGCTCGAAGGGCTGAATGGCCTCCTCCTGCACCTAGGTTCTGTGTTTCTTTGACTCCAGGCTGCGCGGACCCTGAGCTGTAGAAACCCTGGGCTGTGCTCACTGCAGACTCTCGGAACTCTGTGCTGTGCAGACTGTAGGGAACTCTGGGCTGTGCAGACTGTAGGGAACTCTGGGCTGTGCAGACTGTAGGGAACTCTGGGCTGTGCAGACTGTAGGGAACTCTGGGCTGTGCAGACTGTAGGGAACTCTGGGCTGCGCAGACTGTAGGGAACTCTGGGCTGTGCAGACTGTAGGGAACTCTGGGCTGTGCAGACTGTAGGGAACTCTGGGCTGTGCAGACTGTAGGGAAACTCTGGGCTGTGCAGACTGTAGGGAACTCTGGGCTGTGCAGACTGCGCGGAACTCTGGGCTGTGCAGACTGTAGGGAACTCTGGGCTGTGCAGACTGTAGGGAACTCTGGGCTGTGCAGACTGTAGGGAACTCTGGGCTGTGCAGACTGTAGGGAACTCTGGGCTGTGCAGACTGTAGGGAACTCTGGGCTGTGCAGACTGTGCAGAACTCTGGGCTGTGCAGACTGTAGGGAACTCTGGGCTGTGCAGGCTGTAGGGAACTCTGGGCTGTGCAGACTGTAGGGAACTCTGGGCTGTGCAGACTAGGGAACTCTGGGCTGTGCAGACTGTAGGGAACTCTGGGCTGTGCAGGCTGTTGGGAACTCTGGGCTGTGCAGACTGTAGGGAACTCTGGGCTGTGCAGACTGTAGAGAACTCTGGGCTGTGCAGACCCTCGGAACTCTGGGCTGTGCAGACTGTAGGGAACTCTGGGCTGTGCAGACTGTGCGGAACTCTGGGCTGTGCAGGCTGTAGGGAACTCTGGGCTGTGCAGACTGTAGGGAACTCTGGGCTGTGCAGACTGTAGGGAACTCTGGGCTGTGCAGACTGTAGGGAACTCTGCGCTGTGCAGACTGTGCGGAACTCTGGGCTGCGCAGAAGAGCTCAGAGCTCTAAGAGCAGACTTATGCTATTCGGCAAGATTTAGGATGTATAGGATTGGGAAGGAAACTGCAGGGGATGGGTACAATCGGAGCTTTTTCAAGGAACAGCTACTGCGTGTCCTTGATAAGTATGTACCTGTCAGGCAGGGAGGAAGTTGTCGAGCAAGGGAACCGTGGTTTACTAAGGAAGTTGAAGCACTTGTCAAGAGGAAGAAGAAGGCTTATGTCAGGATGAGACATGAAGGCTCAGTTAGGGCACTTGAGAGTTACAAGTTAGCCAGGAAGGACCTAAAGGGAGAGTTAAGAAGAGCGAGGAGAGGACACGAAAAGTCGTTGGTGGATAGGATCAAGGAAAACCTTAAGGCTTTCTATTGGTATATCAGGAACAAAAGAATGACTAGAGTAAGATTAGGGCCAATCAAGGATAGTAGTGGAAAGTTGTGTGTGGAATCAGAGGAGATAGGGGAAGCGTTAAATGGATATTTTTCGTCAGTGTTTACACTGGAGAAAGACAATGTTGTCGAGGAGAATACTCAGGTTCAGTCGACCAGGCTAGATGGAATTGAGGTTCAAAAGGAGGAGGTGTTAGCAATTTTAGAAATTGTCAAAATAGATAAGTCCCCTGGGCCAGATGGGATTTATCCTAGGATTCTCTGGGAAGCCAGGGAGGAGATTGCAGAGCCTTTGTCCTTGATCTTTATGTCGTCTTTGTCGACAGGAATAGTGCCGGAAGACTGGAGGATAGCAAATGTTGTCCCCTTGTTCAAGAAGGGGAGTAGAGACAACCCTGGTAATTATAGACCTGTGAGCCTTACTTCGGTTGTGGGTAAAATGTTGGAAACGGTTATAAGAGATAGGGTTTATAATCATCTTGAAAAGAACAAGTTGATTAGCGATACTCAACACGGTTTTGTGAAGGGTAGGTCATGTCTCACAAACCTTATTGAGTTTTTTGAGAAGGTGACCAAACAGGTGGATCAGGGTAAAGCTGTTGATGTGGTGTATATGGATTTCAGTAAGGCGTTTGATAAGGTTCCCCACGGTAGGCTATTGCAGAAAATAAGGAAGTATGGAATTGAAGGTGATTTAGCGGTTTGGATCAGTAATTGGCTAGCTGAAAGAAGACAGAGGGTGGTGGTTGATGGAAAATGTTCATCCTGGAGTTCAGTTACTAGTGGTGTACCTCAAGGATCTGTTTTGGGGCCACTGCTGTTTGTCATTTTTATAAATGACCTGAAAGAGGGTGTAGAAGGATGGGTTAGTAAATTTGCAGATGACACGAAGGTCGGTGGAGTTGTGGATAGTGCTGAAGGATGTTATAGGATACAGAGGGACATAGATAAGCTGCAGAGCTGGGCTGAGTGGTGGCAGATGGAGTTTAATGCGGAAAAGTGTGAGGTGGTTCACTTTGGACTGAGTAACAGGAATGCAGAGTACTGGGCTAATGGCAAGATTCTTGGTAGTGTAGATGAACAGAGAGATCTCGGCATCCAGGTACATAAATCCCTGAAAGTTGCCACCCAGATTAATAGGGCTGTTAAGAAGGCATATGGTGTGCTAGCCTTTATAAGCAGGGGGATTGAGTTTCGGAACCACAAGGTCATGCTGCAGCTGTACATAACTCTGGTGCGGCCGCACCTGGAGTACTGCGTGCAGTTCTGGTCACCACATTATAGGAAGGATGTGGAAGCTTTGGAAAGGGTTCAGAGGAGATTTACTAGGATGTTGCCTGGTATGGAGGGAAGGTCTTACGAGGAAAGGCTCAGGGAATTGAAGTTGTTTTCGTTAGAGAGGAGAAGGCTGAGAGGTGACTTAATAGAGACATATAAGATAGTCAGAGGGTTAGACAGGGTGGACAGTGAGAGTCTTTTTCCTCGGATGGTGATGACCAACACGAGGGGACATAGCTTTAAATTGAGGGGTGGTAGATATAGGACAGATGTCAGAGGCAGTTTTTTTACTCAGAGAGTAGTAGGGGTGTGGAACGCCCTGCCTGCAATAGTAGTAGACTCGCCAACTTTAAGGGCATTTAAGTGGTCACTGGATAGACATATGGATGAAAATGGAATAGTGTAGGTCAGATAGGCTTCAGATGGTTTCACAGGTCGGCGCAACATCAAGGGCCGAAGGGCCCGTACTGCGCTGTAATGTTCTATGTTCTAAGTTCTATGTAGGGAACTCTGGGCTGCGCAGACTGTAGGGAACTCTGGGCTGTGCAGACTGTAGGGAACTCTGGGCTGTGCAGACTGTAGGGAACTCTGGGCTGTGCAGACTGTAGGGAACTCTGGGCTGTGCAGACTGCGGAACTCTGGGCTGCGCAGACTGTAGGGAACTCTGGGCTGTGCAGACTGTAGGGAACTCTGGGCTGTGCAGACTGTAGGGAACTCTGGGCTGTGCAGACTGTAGGGAACTCTGGGCTGTGCAGACTGCGGAACTCTGGGCTGCGCAGACTGTAGGGAACTCTGGGCTGTGCAGACTGTAGGGAACTCTGGGCTGTGCAGACTGTAGGGAACTCTGGGCTGTGCAGACTGTAGGGAACTCTGGGCTGTGCAGACTGTAGGGAACTCTGGGCTGTGCAGACTGTAGGGAACTCTGGGTTGCGCAGACTGTAGGGAACTCTGGGCTGCGCAGACTGTAGGGAACTCTGGGCTGTGCAGACTGTAGGGAACTCTGGGCTGTGCCGACTGTAGGGAACTCTGGGCTGTGCAGACTGTAGGGAACTCTGGGCTGCGCAGACTGTAGGGAACTCTGGGCTGCGCAGACTGTAGGGAACTCTGGGCTGTGCCGACTGTAGGGAACTCTGGGCTGTGCAGACTGTAGGGAACTCTGGGCTGTGCCGACTGTAGGGAACTCTGGGCTTTTCCGACTGTAGGGAACTCTGGGCTGTGCAGACTGTAGGGAACTCTGGGCTGTGCAGACTGTAGGGAACTCTGGGCTGTGCAGACTGTAGGGAACTCTGGGCTGCGCAGACTGTAGGGAACTCTGGGCTGTGCAGACTGTGCGGAACTCTGGGCTGTGCAGACTGTAGGGAACTCTGGGCTGTGCAGACTGTAGGGAACTCTGGGCTGTGCAGACTGTAGGGAACTCTGGGCTGTGCAGACTGTGTGGAACTCTGGGCTGTGCCGACTGTAGGGAACTCTGGGCTGTGCAGACTGTAGGGAACTCTGGGCTGTACAGACTGTAGGGAACTCTGGGCTGTGCAGACTGTGCGGAACTCTGGGCTGTGCAGACTGGGCGGAACTCTGGGCTGTGCAGACTGTGCGGAACTCTGGGCTGTGCAGACTGTAGGGAACTCTGGGCTGCGCAGACTGTAGGGAACTCTGGGCTGTGCAGACTGTAGGGAACTCTGGGCTGCGCAGACTGTAGGGAACTCTGGGCTGCGCAGACTGTAGGGAACTCTGGGCTGCGCAGGCTGTAGGGAACTCTGGGCTGTGCAGACTGTAGGGAACTCTGGGCTGTGCAGACTGTAGGGAACTCTGGGCTGTGCAGACTGTAGGGAACTCAGGGCTGTGCAGACTGTAGGGAACTCTGGGCTGTGCAGACTGTAGGGAACTCTGGGCTGTGCAGACTGTAGGGAACTCAGGGCTGTGCAGACTGCGGAACTCTGGGCTGCGCAGACTGTAGGGAACTCTGGGCTGTGCAGACTGTAGGGAACTCTGGGCTGTGCAGGCTGTAGGGAACTCTGGGCTGTGCAGACTGTAGGGAACTCTGGGCTGTGCAGACTGTAGGGAACTCTGGGCTGTGCAGACTGTGCGGAACTCTGGGCTGTGCAGACTGTAGGGAACTCTGCGCTGTGCAGACTGTAGGGAACTCTGGGCTGTGCAGACTGTAGGGAACTCTGGGCTGTGCAGACTGTAGGGAACTCTGGGCTGTGCAGACTGTAGGGAACTCTGGGCTGTGCCGACTGTAGGGAACTCTGGGCTGTGCAGACTGTAGGGAACTCTGGGCTGTGCAGACTGTAGGGAACTCTGGGCTGTGCAGACTGTAGGGAACTTTGGGCTGTGCAGACTGTAGGGAACTCTGGGCTGTGCAGACTGTGCGGAACTCTGGGCTGTGCAGGCTGTAGGGAACTCTGGGCTGTGCAGACTGTAGGGAACTCTGGGCTGTGCAGACTGTAGGGAACTCTGGGCTGTGCCGACTGTAGGGAACTCTGGGCTGTGCAGACTGTAGAGAACTCTGGGCTGTGCAGTCTGTGTGGAACTCTGGGCTGTGCAGACTGTAGGGAACTCTGGGCTGTGCAGACTGTAGGGAACTCTGGGCTGTGCAGACTGTAGGGAACTCTGGGCTGTGCAGACTGTAGGGAACTCTGGGCTGTGCAGACTGTAGGGAACTCTGGGCTGCGCAGGCTGTAGGGAACTCTGGGCTGTGCAGACTGTAGGGAACTCTGGGCTGTGCAGACTGTAGGGAACTCTGGGCTGTGCAGACTGTAGGGAACTCTGGGCTGTGCAGACTGTAGGGAACTCTGGGCTGTGCAGACTGTGCGGAACTCTGGGCTGTGCAGACCCTCGGAACTCTGACCAGCATCACCTCCCACGCCTAATGTATTGCACACCAACAGACCCAGACAGAAACAGAGATAAATGTTAGAATTGTTGACTAACAGTTGCATTTGCTTCATTGAAAAAGAAGCTGCTTTACGCGGTGGTGTCTGTTGTTGCCCAGTTCCGTGGTGTCGACAAGTTGTGTGCCTGAATATTAATGCTATCCCTCAGGAACAGATAAGATCATAATGTGTTTTTCTGTCCTGCCAAATAGGATTACATGCAGAATGTTCACGGCAAGGAAATCGATCTACTACGGACGACCGTCAAGGTCCCGGGTAAGAGGCCTCCGCGGGCAGCAGCTGGTAATGCCCCAAGTGCCAGTCCCAAGACCAATGGACTCACCAAGGACAGGAGTAACCTGCAATTGGCTGGCAATCAGGGTAAGTGTTGGAGTCATTCCTCCAGGTGCTGTGGCAATGCTCAATTGATGGAAGTCTGATTATGTTTGGCATTAGTGGAGAGTTTAGAATCATTTCCAGTCTGGGGTTGGTGCTACTTAAAGACTGAGATCCTTGCCAGTTGGATCTGGTTCAGCATCGGTTCCGCTCGGTGATCGGTGTCAGTTCCGGTGGGTGATCGGTGTCAGTTCCGGTGGGTGATCGGTGTCAGTTCCGGTGGGTGATCGGTGTCAGTTCCGGTGGGTGATCGGTGTCAGTTCCGGTGGGTGATCGGTGTCAGTTCCGGTGGGTGATCGGTGTCAGTTCCGGTGGGTGATCGGTGTCAGTTCCGGTGGGTGATCGGTGTCAGTTCCGGTGGGTGATCGGTGTCAGTTCCGGTGGGTGATCGGTGTCAGTTCCGGTCGGTGATCGGTTTCAGTTCCGGTGGGTGATCGGTGTCAGTTCCGGTGGGTGATCGGTGTCAGTTCCGGTGGGTGATCGGTGTCAGTTCCGGTCGGTGATCGGTGTCAGTTCCGGTGGGTGATCGGTGTCAGTTCCGGTGGGTGATCGGTGTCAGTTCCGGTGGGTGATCGGTGTCAGTTCCGGTGGGTGATCGGTGTCAGTTCCGGTGGGTGATCGGTGTCAGTTCCGGTCGGTGATCGGTGTCAGTTCCGGTGGGTGATCGGTGTCAGTTCCGGTGGGTGATCGGTGTCAGTTCCGGTCGGTGATCGGTGTCAGTTCCGGTCAGTGATCGGTGTCAGTTCCGGTGGGTGATCGGTGTCAGTTCCGGTGGGTGATCGGTGTCAGTTCCGGTGGGTGATCGGTGTCAGTTCCGGTCAGTGATCGGTGTCAGTTCCGCTCGGTGATCGGTGTCAGTTCCGGTGGGTGATCGGTGTCAGTTCCGGTGGGTGATCGGTGTCAGTTCCGGTGGGTGATCGGTGTCAGTTCCGGTCAGTGATCGGTGTCAGTTCCGGTGGGTGATCGGTGTCAGTTCCGGTGGGTGATCGGTGTCAGTTCCGGTCAGTGATCGGTGTCAGTTCCGGTGGGTGATCGGTGTCAGTTCCGGTGGGTGATCGGTGTCAGTTCCGGTCGGTGATCGGTGTCAGTTCCGGTGGGTGATCGGTGTCAGTTCCGGTGGGTGATCGGTGTCAGTTCCGGTGGGTGATCGGTGTCAGTTCCGGTGGGTGATCGGTGTCAGTTCCGGTCAGTGATCGGTGTCAGTTCCGGTGGGTGATCGGTGTCAGTTCCGGTCAGTGATCGGTGTCAGTTCCGGTGGGTGATCGGTGTCAGTTCCGGTCGGTGATCGGTGTCAGTTCCGGTCAGTGATCGGTGTCAGTTCCGGTGGGTGATCGGTGTCAGTTCCGGTCGGTGATCGGTGTCAGTTCCGGTGGGTGATCGGTGTCAGTTCCGGTGGGTGATCGGTGTCAGTTCCGGTGGGTGATCGGTGTCAGTTCCGGTGGGTGATCGGTGTCAGTTCCGGTGGGTGATCGGTGTCAGTTCCGGTGGGTGATCGGTGTCAGTTCCGGTGGGTGATCGGTGTCAGTTCCGGTGGGTGATCGGTGTCAGTTCCGGTGGGTGATCGGTGTCAGTTCCGGTGGGTGATCGGTGTCAGTTCCGGTGGGTGATCGGTGTCAGTTCCGGTGGGTGATCGGTGTCAGTTCCGGTCAGTGATCGGTGTCAGTTCCGGTGGGTGATCGGTGTCAGTTCCGGTGGGTGATCGGTGTCAGTTCCGGTCAGTGATCGGTGTCAGTTCCGGTGGGTAATCGGTGTCAGTTCCGGTGGGTGATCGGTGTCAGTTCCGGTGGGTGATCGGTGTCAGTTCCGGTCGGTGATCGGTGTCAGTTCCGGTGGGTGATCGGTGTCAGTTCCGGTCAGTGATCGGTGTCAGTTCCGGTGGGTGATCGGTGTCAGTTCCGGTGGGTGATCGGTGTCAGTTCCGGTGGGTGATCGGTGTCAGTTCCGGTCGGTGATCGGTGTCAGTTCCGGTCAGTGATCGGTGTCAGTTCCGGTGGGTGATCGGTGTCAGTTCCGGTGGGTGATCGGTGTCAGTTCCGGTGGGTGATCGGTGTCAGTTCCGGTGGGTGATCGGTGTCAGTTCCGGTGGGTGATCGGTGTCAGTTCCGGTGGGTGATCGGTGTCAGTTCCGGTCAGTGATCGGTGTCAGTCCCGGTCAGTGATCGGTGTCAGTTCCGGTCAGTGATCGGTGTCAGTTCCGGTCAGTGATCGGTGTCAGTTCCGGTGGGTGATCGGTGTCAGTTCCGGTGGGTGATCGGTGTCAGTTCCGGTGGGTGATCGGTGTCAGTTCCGGTGGGTGATCGGTGTCAGTTCCGGTGGGTGATCGGTGTCAGTTCCGGTCAGTGATCGGTGTCAGTTCCGGTGGGTGATCGGTGTCAGTTCCGGTGGGTGATCGGTGTCAGTTCCGGTGGGTGATCGGTGTCAGTTCCGGTGGGTGATCGGTGTCAGTTCCGGTGGGTGATCGGTGTCAGTTCCGGTGGGTGATCGGTGTCAGTTCCGGTGGGTAATCGGTGTCAGTTCCGGTGGGTGATCGGTGTCAGTTCCGGTGGGTGATCGGTGTCAGTTCCGGTCGGTGATCGGTGTCAGTTCCGGTGGGTGATCGGTGTCAGTTCCGGTCAGTGATCGGTGTCAGTTCCGGTGGGTGATCGGTGTCAGTTCCGGTGGGTGATCGGTGTCAGTTCCGGTCAGTGATCGGTGTCAGTTCCGGTGGGTGATCGGTGTCAGTTCCGGTGGGTGATCGGTGTCAGTTCCGGTGGGTGATCGGTGTCAGTTCCGGTGGGTGATCGGTGTCAGTTCCGGTGGGTGATCGGTGTCAGTTCCGGTGGGTGATCGGTGTCAGTTCCGGTCAGTGATCGGTGTCAGTCCCGGTCAGTGATCGGTGTCAGTTCCGGTGGGTGATCGGTGTCAGTTCCGGTGGGTGATCGGTGTCAGTTCCGGTCAGTGATCGGTGTCAGTTCCGGTGGGTGATCGGTGTCAGTTCCGGTGGGTGATCGGTGTCAGTTCCGGTGGGTGATCGGTGTCAGTTCCGGTGGGTGATCGGTGTCAGTTCCGGTCGGTGATCGGTGTCAGTTCCGGTGGGTGATCGGTGTCAGTTCCGGTGGGTGATCGGTGTCAGTTCCGGTGGGTGATCGGTGTCAGTTCCGGTGGGTGATCGGTGTCAGTTCCGGTCAGTGATCGGTGTCAGTTCCGGTGGGTGATCGGTGTCAGTTCCGGTCGGTGATCGGTGTCAGTTCCGCTCGGTGATCGGTGTCAGTTCCGGTGGGTGATCGGTGTCAGTTCCGGTCAGTGATCGGTGTCAGTTCCGGTGGGTGATCGGTGTCAGTTCCGGTGGGTGATCGGTGTCAGTTCCGGTGGGTGATCGGTGTCAGTTCCGGTGGGTGATCGGTGTCAGTTCCGGTGGGTGATCGGTGTCAGTTCCGGTGGGTGATCGGTGTCAGTTCCGGTCGGTGATCGGTGTCAGTTCCGGTGGGTGATCGGTGTCAGTTCCGGTCAGTGATCGGTGTCAGTTCCGGTCGGTGATCGGTGTCAGTTCCGGTGGGTGATCGGTGTCAGTTCCGGTGGGTGATCGGTGTCAGTTCCGGTCAGTGATCGGTGTCAGTTCCGGTGGGTGATCGGTGTCAGTTCCGGTGGGTGATCGGTGTCAGTTCCGGTCGGTGATCGGTGTCAGTTCCGGTGGGTGATCGGTGTCAGTTCCGGTGGGTGATCGGTGTCAGTTCCGGTGGGTGATCGGTGTCAGTTCCGGTCGGTGATCGGTGTCAGTTCCGGTGGGTGATCGGTGTCAGTTCCGGTGGGTGATCGGTGTCAGTTCCGGTGGGTGATCGGTGTCAGTTCCGGTGGGTGATCGGTGTCAGTTCCGCTCGGTGATCGGTGTCAGTTCCGGTCGGTGATCGGTGTCAGTTCCGGTCGGTGATCGGTGTCAGTTCCGGTCGGTGATCGGTGTCAGTTCCGGTGGGTGATCGGTGTCAGTTCCGGTGGGTGATCGGTGTCAGTTCCGGTGGGTGATCGGTGTCAGTTCCGGTCGGTGATCGGTGTCAGTTCCGGTGGGTGATCGGTGTCAGTTCCGGTCGGTGATCGGTGTCAGTTCCGGTGGGTGATCGGTGTCAGTTCCGGTGGGTGATCGGTGTCAGTTCCGCTCGGTGATCGGTGTCAGTTCCGGTCGGTGATCGGTGTCAGTTCCGGTGGGTGATCGGTGTCAGTTCCGGTGGGTGATCGGTGTCAGTTCCGGTCGGTGATCGGTGTCAGTTCCGGTGGGTGATCGGTGTCAGTTCCGGTCGGTGATCGGTGTCAGTTCCGGTCAGTGATCGGTGTCAGTTCCGGTGGGTGATCGGTGTCAGTTCCGGTCGGTGATCGGTGTCAGTTCCGGTGGGTGATCGGTGTCAGTTCCGGTGGGTGATCGGTGTCAGTTCCGGTGGGTGATCGGTGTCAGTTCCGGTGGGTGATCGGTGTCAGTTCCGGTGGGTGATCGGTGTCAGTTCCGGTGGGTGATCGGTGTCAGTTCCGGTGGGTGATCGGTGTCAGTTCCGGTGGGTGATCGGTGTCAGTTCCGGTCAGTGATCGGTGTCAGTTCCGGTCGGTGATCGGTGTCAGTTCCGGTGGGTGATCGGTGTCAGTTCCGGTGGGTGATCGGTGTCAGTTCCGGTGGGTGATCGGTGTCAGTTCCGGTCAGTGATCGGTGTCAGTTCCGGTGGGTGATCGGTGTCAGTTCCGGTGGGTGATCGGTGTCAGTTCCGGTGGGTGATCGGTGTCAGTTCCGGTGGGTGATCGGTGTCAGTTCCGGTCAGTGATCGGTGTCAGTTCCGGTGGGTGATCGGTGTCAGTTCCGGTGGGTGATCGGTGTCAGTTCCGGTGGGTGATCGGTGTCAGTTCCGGTGGGTGATCGGTGTCAGTTCCGGTGGGTGATCGGTGTCAGTTCCGGTGGGTGATCGGTGTCAGTTCCGGTGGGTGATCGGTGTCAGTTCCGGTGGGTGATCGGTGTCAGTTCCGGTGGGTGATCGGTGTCAGTTCCGGTGGGTGATCGGTGTCAGTTCCAGTCGGTGATCGGTGTCAGTTCCGGTCTGTGATCGGTGTCAGTTTAAGTTCATACCAGCACCTTTTGTTCAGTGCTGGTGAAGGCGGGTGTTGTCCTGAATTGAAATTGCCGAGTGTGTTTCTCGGGGGTTTGAGATTGGTATGATGCTGTTTGAGTGTTGTGAGCGGATGTAGGTCTGAGGAATCTTTGTGTGAAGGATGTTATGGACACCAATGGATCTGCAGAAGCTCTGGTTTGACTGTTTCTCTGTCTATCACAGGGAAGGATTTGGTTGTGTGGAAAGGGACGGAGCATCTCTGCTGTTGGGCTGCTCAGCAAATGCAGATGTGCTAAAGTTGTTATACAATCAAATCTTATTTTTATTCTTTGGTGGGACGTGGGTGTCGCTGGATAGACCACCATCTAGTTGCCCTTCAGAAGGTGGTGGTGAGTTTCCGCTTTGAACCGCTGCAGTCCCTGAGGTGTAGGTACACCCACTGTGCTGTTAGTGAGGAGGTTATAGGATGTTGCCCAGTGACAGTAAAGGAAAGGCCGATATCTTTCAAAGTCAGGGTGGTGAGCGACTTGGAGGGGAACTTGCTGTTGGTGCGTCTGCTGCCTTTGTCCTTCTGGGTTGTAGATGTTGTGGGTTTGGGAGGTGCTGTTGAAGGACCCTTGCTGAGTTGCCTCAGTGTCTGTTGTAGATGGTACACATGGCTGCTGCTGTGCGCCAACGGTGGAGAGAGTTAATGTTTGTGGAAGGGGAGCAATCAAGCTGCTTTGTCCTGGATGCTGTTGAGCTTCTTGAGTGTTGATGGAGCTGTACTCATCCAGGCAAATGGACAGTATTCCTAACTTGTGACAAAGTTTTGTGGAGTCAGGTTATGGGTTACATGCCACAGAATTCCTCGATTGTGATCTGCCCTGGGGGTTGGTTGGCTGGGTGATTAGATTGTGATGAGAATGATACCCACAGTCAATGTTCAGTGTTCATGCTGGCTGTGGCAGTTCATTGAGACTTGCCTCCTTATCAAAGCGTGTTACTCAGCTGTGCAGCTGATTGTCTCTCTCGGGAACGGAGATGCCTCTGTTGCTCATTGGCTATGGCCAATTACCTTCCCGTAACCAGGGCTGTAATGAGATCTGAAGCCAAGTGACCTGGATGGAACTGAAACAGAGCTTCAGTGAGCACGGGCAATGATGTTGCGGTGATTATATAGGGACCAAGGGACTATGCTGACATGGGTTCAAATCCCGGAGTGTGGGATTTAAATTCAATTCATAAATCTCGTGACCATGACAACTAATGTGCTTCAGAGAAGGAAATCTGCCGTCCTTACCCGGTCTGGCCTACATGTGACTCCAGACCCACAGCAATGTGGTTCATTCTGAAATGGCTGAGCGAGACACTCAGATAGGGCAGTCACTGCTCACCTCCATCCTGTCCGTTATCTCCTGTGTTTCCTTGCATGTCCTAATGTGAGAAAATGATTTAATTATCAGCTTGCTCCCAACATGTTTAGTGAAGCGAATGGCCTGCAGTTTTCATGCCTCGGCAGTTCTGTCCAGGTCCCACTGGACCTTACTGAAGTTAGAGGGGGACAAATTCAGACATGAATTTTCAGAAAGGTTAATTAGGCTGGAGGAAGAGAAGGAGATGAGAATGGTGCACAAGAGACTCTGTTTTCAAATCAGATCTTACAAACAATTAACCTTTGAACAAATATAGTTTGTGTAGGAGGGAAGTATGTGATCCATCGGAGAAATGTTCCTGGCAAGGTTTTTCCGAACCATTAATGCCTTGCCTTTCCAGCATATTTAGATACTCAGGTGTCAAGCTAATTAACCCTTTTGTCCCCAGCCCATTGCCTGCCCAGCACCACAACCATTTCTACGCAATGCCCATCAGAAATTCATTTTGTGTTATTCAGTACTGGCTGATTATACATCACTTCCCCAACACCGGAGTTTGACAAGTTAAAGTTGCAGTCGTTAGTATGGTAAATTAGGGTTGTGTGTACAGTAATAGTGTGGTATATTAGGGTTGTGTGTACAGTAATAGTGTGGTATATTAGGGTTCTGTGTACAGTAATAGTGTGGTATATTAGGGTTGCGTGTACAGCAATAGTGTGGTATATTAGTGTTGAGTGTACAGTAATAGTGTGGTATATTGGGGTTGTGTGTACAGTAATAGTGTGGTATATTAGGGTTGTGGACAGTAATAGTGTGGTATATTAGGGTTGTGTGTACAGTAATAGTGTGGTATATTAGGGTTGTGTGTACAGTAATAGTGTGGTATATTAGGGTTGTGTGTACAGTAATAGTGTGGTATATTAGAGTTGTGTGTACAGTAATAGTGTGGTATATTAGGGTTGTGTGTACAGTAATAGTGTGGTATATTAGGGTTGTGTGTACAGTAATAGTGTGGTATATTAGTGCTGTGTGTACAGTAATAGTGTGGTATATTAGGGTTGTGTGTACAGTAATAGTGTGGTATATTAGGCTTGTGTCCACAGTAATAGTGTGGTATATTAGGGTTGTGTGTACAGTAATAGTGTGGTAAATTAGGGTTGAATATACAGTAATAGTGTGGTATATTACGGTTGTGTATACAGTAATAGTGTGGTATATTAGTGTTGTGTGTACAGTAATAGTGTGGTATATTAGGCTTGTGTCCACAGTAATAGTGTGGTATATTAGGGTTGTGTGTACAGTACTAGTCCGCTATATTAGGGTTGTGTGTACAGTAACAGTGCGGTATATTAGAGTTGTGTGTACAGTAATAGTGTGGTATATTAGGGTTATGTACAGTAATAGTGTGGTATATTAGGGATGTGTGTACAGTAATAGTGTGGTATATGAGGGTTGTGTGTACAGTAATAGTGTGGTATATTAGGGTTGTGTATACAGTAATAGTGTGGTATATTAGGGTTGTGTGTACAGTAATAGTGTGGTATATCAGGGTTGTGTGTACAGTAATAGTGTGGTATATTAGGGTTGTGTATACAGTAATAGTGTGGTATATTAGGGTTGTGTGTACAGTAATAGTGTGGTATATTAGGGTTGTGTGTACAGTAATATTGCAGTATATTAGAGTTGTGTACAGTAAAAGTGTGGTATAATAGGGTTGTGTGTACAGTAAAAGTGTGGTATATTAGGGTTGTGTGTACAGTAATAGTGCGGTATATTAAGGTTGTGTGTACAGTAATAGTATGGTATATTAAGGTTGTGTGTACAGTAATACTGTGGTATATTAGGGTTGTGTGTACAGTAATATTGCGGTATATTAGGGTTGTGTGTATAGTAATAGTGTGGTATATTAGGGTTGTGTGTACAGTAATAGTGTGGTATATTAGGGTTGTGTGTACAGTAATAGTGTGGTATATTAGGGTTGTGTGTACAGTAACAGTGTGGTATATTAGGGTTGTGTGTACAGTAATAGTGTGGTATATTAGGGTTGTGTGTACAGTAATAGTGTGGTATATTAGGGTTGTGTGTACAGTAATAGTGTGGTATATTAGGGTTGTGTGTACAGTAATAGTGTGGTATTATTTGGGTTGTGTACAGTAATAGTGTGGTATATTAGGGTTGTGTGTACTGTAATAGTGTGGTATATTAGGGTTGTGTGTACAGTAATAGATCATAGAATTAGATCATAGAATTTACAGTGCAGAAGGAGGCCATTCGGCCCATCGAATCTGCACCGGCTCTTGAAAAGAGCACCCTACCCAATGTTAACACCTCCACCCTATCCCCATAACCCAGTAACCCCACCCAACACTAAGGGCAATTTTGGACACTAAGGGCAATTTATCATGGTCAATCCACCTAACCTGCACATCTTTGCACTGTGGGAGGAAACCGGAGCACCCGGAGGAAACCCACCCACACACGGGGAGGATGTGCAGACTCCGCACAGACAGTGACCCAAGCCGGAATCGAACCTGGGACCCTGGAGCTGTAAAGCATTTGTGCTACCCACAATGCTACCGTGCTGCCTGACAAATAGTGTGGTATATTAGGATTGTGTGTACAGTAATAGTGTGGTATATAATGGTTGTGTGGACAGTAATAGTTTGGTATATTAGGGTTGTGTGTACAGTAATAGTGTGGTAAATTAGGGTTGTGTGTACAGTAATAGTGTGGTATATTAGTGTTGTGTGTACAGTAATAGTGTGGTAAATTAGGGTTGTGTGTACAGTAATAGTGCGGTATATTAGGGTTGTGTGTACAGTAATAGTGTGGTATATTAGGGTTGTATGTACAGTAATAGTGTGGTAAATTAGGGCTGTGTATACAGTAATAATGTTGTATATTAGGGTTGTGTGTACAGTAATAGTGTGGTATATTAGGGTTGTGTGTACAGTAATAGTGTGGTAAATTAGGGCTGTGTATACAGTAATAGTGTTGTATATTAGGGTTGTGTGTACAGTAATAGTGTGGTATATTAGGGTTGTGTGTACAGTAATAGGGTGGTACATTAGGGTTGTGTGTACGGTAATCGTGTGATACATTAGGGATGTGTGTACAGTAATAGTGTGGTATATTAGGGTTCTGTGTACAGTAATAGTGTGGTATATTAGGGTTGTGTGTACAGTAATAGTGTGGTATATTAGGGTTGTGTGTACAGTAATAGTGTGGTATATTAGTGTTTGTACAGTAATAGTGTGGTATATTAGGGTTGTGTGTACAGTAATAGTGTGGTATATTAGAGATGTGTGTACAGTAATAGTGTGGTATATTAGGGTTGTGTACAGTAATAGTGTGGTATATTAGGGTTGTGTGTACAGTAATAGTGGTATATTAGAGATGTGTGTACAGTAATAGTGTGGTATATTTGGGTTCTGTGTACAGTAATAGTGTGGTATATTAGGGTAGTGTGTACAGTAATAGTGTGGTAAATTAGGGTTGTGTGTACAGTAATAGTGTGGTATATTAGGGTTGTGTGTACAGTAATAGTGTGGTATATTAGTGTTGAGTGTACAGTAATAGTGTGGTATATTAGGGTAGTGTGTACAGTAATAGTGTGGTATATTAGAGATGTGTGTACAGTAATAGTGTGGTATATTAGGGTAGTGTGTACAGTAATAGTGTGGTATATTAGGGTTGTGTATACAGCAATAGTGTGGTATATTAGGGTTGTGTGTACAGTAATAGTGTGGTATATTAGGGTTGTGTGTTCAGTAATAGTGTGGTATATTAGGGCCATTAACAGTAATAGTGTGGTGTATTAGAGATGTGTGTACAGTAATAGTATGGTATATTAGGGTGGGTACAGTAATAGTGTGGTATATTAGGGTTGTGTACAGTAATAGTGTGGTATATTAGGGTTGTGTGTACAGTAATAGTATGGTATATTAGGGTTGTGTACAGTAATAGTGCGGTATATTAAGGTTGTGTATACAGTAATAGTGTGGCATATTAGGGTTGTGTGTACAGTAATAGTACGGTATATTAGGGTTGTGTGTACAGTAATAGTGTGGTATATTAGGGTTGTGTATACTGTAATAGTGTGGTATATTAAAGTTGTTTGTACAGTAATAGTGCGGTATATTAGGGTTGTGTGTACAGTACTAGTGCGGTATATTAGGGTTGTGTGTACAGTAATAGTGCAGTATATTAGGGTTGTGTGTACAGTAATAGTGCAATATATTAGGGTTGTGTACAGTAATAGTGTGGTGTATTAGTGTTGTGTGTACAGTAATAGTGCGGTACATTAGGGTTGTGTGTACAGTAATAGTGTGGTACATTAGAGTTGTGTGTACAGTAATAGTGCGGTATATTAGGGTTGTGTGTACAGTAATTGTGTGGTATATTAGGGTTGTGTGTACAGTAATAGTGTGGTAAATTAGGGTTGTGTATACAGTAATAGTGCGGTATATTAGGGTTGTCTGTACAGTAATTGTGTGGTATATTAGAGTTGTGTACAGTAATAGTGCTGTATATTAGGGTTTGTATACAGTAATAGTGCGGTATATTAGGGTTGTGTACGGTAACTGTGGTATATTAGGGTTGTGTACAGTAATAGTGTGGTATATTAGTGTTGTGTGTACAGTAATAGTGTGGTATATTAGGGTTGTGTGCACAGTAATAGTGTGGTATATTAGGGTTGTGTGTACAGTAATAGTGTGGTAAATTAGGGTTGTGTATACAGTAATAGTGTGGAAGATTAGGGTTGTTTATACAGTAATAGTGTGGTAATTTAGGGCTGTGTATCCAGTAATAGTGTGGTATATTAGTATTGTGTATACAGTAATAGTGCGGTATATTAGGGTTGTGTATACAGTAATAGTGTGGTATATTATGGTTGTGTATACAGTAATAGTATGATATATTAGGGTTGTGTGTACAGTAATAGTGTGGTATATTAGTGTTGTGTGCTCAGTAATAGTGTGGTATATTAGGGTTGTGTGTACAGTAATGGTGTGGTATATTAAGGTTGTGTGTACAGTAATGGTGTGGTATATTAGGGTTGTGTGTACTGTAATAGTGTGGTATATTAGGGTTGTGTGTACAGTAATACTGTGGTATATTAGTGTTGTGTGTACAGTAATGGTGTGGTATATTATGGTTGTGTTTACAGTTATAGTGTGGTATTATTTGGGTTGTGTACAGTAATAGTGTGGTATATTAGGGTTGTGTGTACAGTAATAGTGTGGTATATTAGAGTTGTGTGTACAGTAATAGTGTGGTATCTTCGTGTTGTGTGTACAGTAATGGTGTGTTGTATTAGGGCTGTGTGTAGAGTAATGGTGTGGTATATTAGGGTTGTGTGTACAGTAATAGTGTGGTATATTAGGGTTGTGTACAGTAATATTGTGGTCTATTAGGGTTGTGTGTACAGTAATAGTGTGGTATATTAGAGTTGTGTGTACAGTAATAGTATCTTATATTAGGGTTGTGTGTACAGTAATAGTGCGGTATATTAGGGTTGTGTGTACAGTAATAGTGTGGTATATTAGGGTTGTGTGTACAGTAATAGTGTGGTATATTAGGCTTGTGTACAGTAATATTGTGGTCTATTAGGGTTGTGTGTACAGTAATAGTGTGGTATATTAGAGTTGTGTGTACAGTAATAGTATCTTATATTAAGGTTGTGTGTACAGTAATAGTGCGGTATATTAGGGTTGTGTGTACAGTAATAGTGTGGTATATTAGAGTTGTGTGTACAGTAATAGTGTGGTATATTAGGGTTGTGTGTACAGTAATAGTGTGGTATATTAGAGTTGTGTGTACAGTAATAGTATCTTATATTAGGGTTGTGTGTACAGTAATAGTGCGGTATAATAGGGTTGTGTGTACAGTAATGTGGTATATTAGGGTTGTGTGTACAGTAATGGTGTGGTATATTAGGGTTGGGTGTACAGTAATGGTGTGGTATATTAGGGTTGTGTGTACAGTAATTGTGTGGTATATTAGGGTTGTGTGTACAGTAATAGTGTGGTATATTAGAGTTGTGTGTACAGTAATAGTATGGTATATTAAGGTTGTGTGTACTGTAATAGTGTGGTATATTAGGGTTCTGTGTACTGTAATAGTGCGGTATATTAAGGTTGTGTACAGTAATAATGTGGTCTATTAGGGTTGTGTGTACAGTAATAGTGTGGTATATTAGAGTTGTGTGTACAGTAATAGTATCTTATATTAGGGTTGTGTGTACAGTAATAGTGCGGTATATTACGGTTGTGTGTACAGTAATAGTGTGGTATATTAGGGTTGTGTGTACAGTAACAGTGTGGTATATTAGGGTTGTGTGTACTGTAATAGTGTGGTATATTAGGGTTCTGTGTACAGTAATAGTGTGGTATATTAGGGTTGTGTGTACAGTAACAGTGTGGTATATTAGGGTTCTGTGTACAGTAATAGTGTGGTATATTAGGGTTGTGTGTACAGTAATGTGGTATATTAAGGTTGTATGTACAGTAATAGTGTGGTATATTAGGGTTGTGTGTACAGTTATAGTGTGGTATATTAGGGTTGTGTGTACAGTAATAGTGTGGTATATTAGGGCTGTGTGTACAGTAATAGTGTGGTATATTAGAGTTGTGTGTACAGTAATAGTGTGGTATATTAAGGTTGTGTGTACTGTAATAGTGTGGTATATTAGGGTTGTGTGTACAGTAATAGTGTGGTATATTAGGGTTGTGTGTACAGTAATAGTGTGGTATATTAGGGTTGTGTGTACTGTAATAGTGTGGTATATTAGGGTTGTGTGTACAGTAATACTGTGGTATATTAGGGTTGTGTGTACAGTAATAGTGTGGTGTATTAGGGTTGTGTGTACTGTAATAGTGTGGTATATTAGGGTTGTGTGTACAGTAATAGTGTGGTATATTAGGGTTGTGTGTACAGTAATAGTGTGGTATATTAGAGTTGTGTGTACAGTAATAGTGTGGTATATTAGGGTTGTGTGTACAGTAATAGTGTGGTATATTAGAGTTGTGTGTACAGTAATAGTGTGGTATATTAGGGTTGTGTGTACAGTAATGGTGTGGTATATTAGGGTTGTGTGTACAGTAATAGTGTGGTATATTAGGGTTGTGTACAGTAATAGTGTGGTATATTAGGGTTGTGTGTACAGTAATAGTGTGGTATATTAAGGTTGTGTGTACAGTAATGGTGTGGTATATTAAGGTTGTGTGTACAGTAATAGTGTGGTATATTAAGGTTGTGTGTACAGTAATGGTGTGGTATATTAAGGTTGTGTGTACAGTAATAGTGTGGTATATTAAGGTTGTGTGTACAGTAATAGTGTGGTATATTAAGGTTGTGTGTACAGTAATGGTGTGGTATATTAGGGTTGTGTGTACAGTAATACTGTGATATATTAGGGTGGTGTATACAGTAATAGTGTGGTATATTAGGGTCGTGTGTACAGTAATAGTGTGGTATATTAAGGTTGTGTGTACAGTAATAGTGTGGTATATTAAGGTTGTGTGTACAGTAATGGTGTGGTATATTAGGGTTGTGTGTACAGTAATAGTGTGGTATATTAAGGTTGTGTGTACAGTAATGGTGTGGTATATTAGGGTTGTGTGTACAGTAATAGTGTGGTATATTAGGGTTGTGTGTACAGTAATACTGTGATATATTAGGGTGGTGTGTACAGTAATAGTGTGGTATATTAGGGTGTGTGTACAGTAACTAGTATTTAGTATTAGGCGGCACAGTTGCACAGTGGTTAGCACTGTTTTTTCAAAGCGCCAGGGTCCCAGGTTCGATTCCCGGCTTGGCTCACTTACTGTGTGGAGTCTGGACGTTCTCCCCGCGCCTGCATGGGTTTCCTCCGGGTGCTCCGGTTTCCTCCCCCAAGTCCCGAAAGACATGCTGTTAGGGTGAATTTTACATTCTGAATTCTCCCTCTGTGTAGCCGAACAGGCGCCGGAATGTGGCGACTAGGGGCTTTTCACAGTAACTTCATTGCAGTGTTGATGTAAGCCTACTTGTGACAGTAATAAAGATTATTATTATTATTTGGACAGTGATAGTGGGCTATATTAGAGTTGTGTGTAAGGAACAGTGCAGTATTTAGGTGTTTGTGTAGTAATATTGTTGCATATTGAAATGAAAATGAAAATCGCTTCTTGTCACAAGTAGGCTTCAAATGAAGTTACTGTGAAAAGCCCCTAGTTGCCACATTCCGGCGCCTGTTCGGGGAGGCTGGCACAAGAATTGAACCGTGTCGCTGGCCTGCCTTGGTCTGCTTTCAAAGCCAGCGATTTAGCCCTGTGCTAAACCAGCCCCTCCTGTGCACAGTATTTAGGTATGTTTGCATAGTAATAGTGTCGTATATTAAGGTCATGTATACAGACCTGGAGGAACAGATTGGCGGCAGATCTTGGAAAGGTGCAGAACTAACAGAGTTGTTGTGTTGGGTGACTTCAACTTCCCTAATATTGACTAGAACCTCTTTTCTGCAAATGGTTTGGATGGAATAGATTTTGTGAGGTGTGTCAAGGAAGGATTCCTGACTCAATATGTCGGGGGGAGGCCATATTGGACTTGGTGCTCAGCAACGAACCAGGCCAGGTGTCAGATGTCTCGGTGGGAGAGCATTTCGGTGACAGTGACCACAACTCCTTGACCTTTACCATAGTCATGGAGAGCGATAGGAACAGACAGTATGGGAAGGTATTTAATTGGGGGGAGGGGAAATTATACTGCTATCAGACAGGAGCTGAGGGGCATAAAGTAGGAACTAAAGTAGTTCTTGGGGAAATGCACAACAGTAATGTGGGTAATTTGCTGCAAACAATGGTTTGTTTGAGGTTGCGCGGTTGTTTGAAGGCCAGTAGTGGGGGTGTGGGGATGACCTTGGGAAGATGTTCATCTTCATTGATGATGTGTTGAAGGCTGCGAAGAAGATGTCGTAGTTTCTCCGCCCCAGGAAAGTACTGGACGACGAAGGGTACTCTGTGTCAGTGGTGTCCCGTGTTTGTCTTCTGAGGAGGTCGGTGCAGTTTTTTGCTGTGGCGCGTTGGAACTGTCGATCGATGAACAAAGAACAAAGAAAACTACAGCACAGGAACAGGCCCTTCGGCCCTCCCAGCCTGCGCCGATCCAGATTCTTTATCTAAACATGTTGCCTATTTTCCAAGGATCTACTTCTCTCTGTTCCCGCCCATTCATATACCTGTCCAGGTGCATCTTAAATGATGCTATCGTACCCGCCTCTACCACCTCTGCTGGCAAAGCGTTCCAGGCACCCACCACCCTCTGCGTAAAAAACTTTCCACGCACATCTCTCTTAAACTTTCCCCCTCTCACCTTGAAATCGTGACCCCTTGTAATTGACACCCCCACCCTTGGAAAAAGCTTGTTGCTATCCACCCTGTCCATACCTCTCATAATTTTGTATACCTCAATCAGGTCCCCCCTCAACCTCCGTCTTTCCAACGAAAACAATCCTAATCTACTCAACCTTTCTTCGTAGCTAGCACCCTCCATACCAGGCAACATCCTGGTGAACCTCCTCTGCACCCTCCATATGAAAACACCCTCGATGAGTCGAGCGCCATATCCCGTTTGTACAACAACCTCAAACAAACCATTGTTTGCAGCAAATTACCCAGCCTTCAGAACAGCGACCACGACACCACACAACCCTGCCATGGCAATCTCTGCAAGACGTGCCAGATCATCGACATGGGTACCACCATTACACGTGGTAACACCACCCACCAGGTACGCGGCACATACTCGTGCGACTCGGCCAACACTGTCTACCTCATACGCTGCAGGAAAGGATGTCCTGAAGCGTGGTACATTGGTGAGACCATGCAAACGCTTGGATGAATGGACATCGCGCAACAATCACCAGGCAGGAATGTTCCCTTCCAGTCGGGGAACACTTCAGCAGTCAAGGGCATTCAGCCTCTGATCTCCGGGTAAGCGTTCTCCAAGGCGGCCTTCAGGATGCGCGACAACACAGAATCGCCGAGCAGAAACTGATAGCCAAGTTCCACACACATGAGTACGGCCTCAGCCGGGACCTGGGATTCACGTCACATTACATTCACCCCCACACCATCTGGCCTGGGCTTGCAAAATCCTACCAATTGTCCTGGCTTGAGACAATTCACACCTCTTTAACCTGGGATTACCTCCTATCTCTGGATCTGTAATGATTTGATTACCCGCAAATGCTTGCATTCCAAGCATTGTCTGGCATCTCTGACTTTGTCTGTATAAATGTTTCTGGAACATACCTCTCCATTCACCTGAGGAAGGAGCTGTGCTCCGAAAGCTCGTGTTTGAATCAAACCTGTTGGACTTTAACCTGGTGTTGTAAGACTTCTTACTGTATCCCTAATCAAGCAGTGTCTTTCCAGATGCTCAGAAATGCTATCCCTCAGTACCCTTTCCATTACTTTGCCTACCACCGAAGTAAGACTAACTGGCCTGTAATTCCCAGGGTTATCCCTATTCCCTTTTTTGAACAGGGGCACGACATTCGCCACTCTCCAATCCCCTGGCACCACCCCTATTGACAGTGAGGACGAAAAGATCATTGCCAACGGTTCTGCAGTTTCATCTCTTGCTTCCCATAGAATCCTTGGATATATCCTGTCAGGCCCGGGGGCCTTGTCTGTCCTCAGGTTTTTCAAAATGCCCAACACATCTCCCTTCCTACTAAGTATCTCCTCGAGCTTACCAGTCTGTTTCACACTGTCCTCTCCAACAATATGGCCCTCTCATGAAATGAACTGAAAATGAAATGAAATGAAAATTGCTTATTGTCACAAGTAAGCTTCAAATGAAGTTACCGTGAAAAGCCCCTAGTCACCACATTCCGGCGCCTGTTTGGGGAGGCTGTTATGAGAATCGAACCATGCTGCTGGCCTACCTTAGTCTGCTTTCAAAGCCAGCGATTTAGCCCTGTGCTAAACAGCCCCTTTGTAAATACTGAAGAAAAGTACTTGTTCAAGACCTCTCCTATCTCTTCAGACTCAATACACAATCTCCCGCTACTGTCCTTGATCGGACCTACCCTCGCTCTAGTCATTCTCATATTTCTCACATATGTTTAAAAGGCCTTGGGGTTTTCCTTGATCCAACCCGCCAAAGATTTTTCATGCTCTCTCTTAGCTCTCCTAATCCCTTTCTTCAGTTCCCTCCTGGCTATCTTGTATCCCTCCAGTGCCCTGTCTGAACCTTGTTTCCTCAGCCTTACATAAGTCTCCTTCTTCCTCTTAACAAGACATTCAACCTCTCTTGTCAACCATGGTTCCCTCACTCGACCATCTCTTCCCTGCCTGACAGGGACACACATATCCAGGCCACGTAATATCTGTTCCTTGAACAAGTTGCACATTTCACTTGTGTCCTTCCCTGACAGCCTATGTTCCCAACTTATGCACTTCAATTCCTGTCTGACAGCATTGTATTTACCCTTCCCCCAATTGTAAACCTTGCCCTGTTGCACGCACCTATCCCTCTCCATTACTAAAGTGAAAGTCACAGAATTGTGGTCACTATCTCCAAAATGCTCCCCCACGAACAAATCTATCATTTGCCCTGGTTCATTACCATGTACCAAATCCAATATGGCCTCCCCTCTGGTCGGACGATCTACATACTGTGTTAGAAAAGCTTCCTGGACACACTGCACAAACACCACCCCATCCAAACTATTTGATCTAAAGAGTTTCCACTCAATATTTGGGAAGTTGAAGTCACCCATGACTACTACCCTGTGACTTCTGCACCTTTCCAAAATCTGTTCCCCAATCTGTTCCTCCACATCTCTGCTGCTATTGGGGGGGCCTATAGAAAACTCCCAACAAGGTGACTGCTCCTTTCCTATTTCTGACTTCAACCCATACTACCTCAGTAGGCAGATCCTCCTCAAACTGCCTTTCTGCAGCTGTTATACTATCTCTAATTAACAATGCCGCCCCCCCCCACCTGTTTTACCACCATCCCTAAAATTAGGGATTAATTCCCGTACCAGCCTCCCCAAACAGGCGCCGGAATGTGGCGACGAGGGGCTTTTCACAGTAACTTCATTGAAGCCTACTTGCGACAATAAGCGATTTTCATTTCATTTTCATTTTCAATTATTGAAACATCTTTAACCAGGGACCTCCAACAACCATTTCTGCCCCTCTTCTATCCAAGTTTCCGTGATGGCCACCACATCGCAGTCCCAAGTACCGATCCATGCCTTAAGTTCACCCACCTTATTCCTGATGCTTCTTGCGTTGAAGTATACACACTTCAACTGATCTCCGTGCCTGCAAGTACTCTCCTTTGTCAGTGTTACCTTCCCCACTACCTCACTATATGTTTGACATCCTGAATATCGGCTTCCTTAGTTGCTGGACGACAAGTCCGGTTCCCATTCCCCTGCCAAATTAGTTTAAACCTTCCCGAAGAGTACTAGAAAACCTCCACCCCAGGATATTGTTGCCCCTCTGGTTCAGATGCAACCCGTCCTGCTTGTACAGGTCCCACCTTCCACAGAATGCGCTCCAATTATCCAAATACCTGAAGCCCTCCCTCCTACACCATTCCTGCAGCCACGTGTTCAACTGCACTCTTTCCCTATTCCTAGCCTCACTATCACGTGGCACCGGCAACAAACCAGAGATGGCAACTCTGTCTGTCCTGGCTTTTAACTTCCAGCCTAACTCCCTAAACATGTTTATTACATCCACACCCCTTTTCCTACATATGTCGTTGGTACCAATGTGCACCCTCCTGAAGACACGATCCGAGACATCCATGGCCCTGGCACCCGGGAGGCAACATATCTTCCGGGAGTCTCGCTCGCGACCACAGAATCTCCTATCTATTCCCCTAACCATTGAATTTCCTATCACTATTGCTTTTCTATTCTCCCCCCTTCCCTTCTGAGCCCCAGAGCCAGACTCAGTGCCCAAGACCTGGCTGCTAGGGCCTTCCCCCGGTAGGTCATCCCCCCCCCAACAGCATCCAAAACGGTATACTTGTTTTGAAGGGGAACGGCCACGAGGGATCCCTGCACTGTCTGCCCGTTCATTTTCTTTCCCCTGACTGTAACCCAGCTACTGTTGTCCTTACCATGGGTGTGGCTACCTCCCTGTAACTCTTCTATTACCCCCTCCGCCTCGCGGATGATCCGAAGTTCATCCAGCTCCAGCTCCAGTTCTCTAACACGGTCTCTAAGGAGCTGGAGTTGGGTCCACTTACCGCAGGTATAGTCAGCGGGGACACCGGTTGTATCCCTCATCACCCACATCCTACAGGAGGAGCATGCAACTGCCCTAGCCTCCATCCCCACTTACCTTACAGAATACAGCTGCACTGTGGATCAACTGGAACTCCGCCCTCCTACTCTGCTCCTAGTCAGCTGTACTCTCTGTAAACTCCCAGCTCCCTTCACACTCTTTGAGGAAATGTAGGAAATGAAATGAAAGGAGCACCTAACTCCCTCCTCACCGAACTCCCTCAGTCACCAAGCTCTCTCTTTAGCACTCAAATGAACCCAAATTCAGCACCCCCTCAGTCACCAAACTCCCACTATAGCACTCAAATACACCCAAATTCAGCACTCCCTCAGTCACCAAACTCTCACTATAGCACTCAAATGCACCCAAATTCAGCACTCCCTCAGTCACCAAACTCTCACTATAGCACTCAAATACACCCAAATTCAGCACTCCCTCAGTCACCAAACTCTCACTATAGCACTCAAATGCACCCAAATTCAGCACCCCCTCAGTCACCAAACTCCCACTATAGCACTCAAATACACCCAAATTCAGCACTCCCTCAGTCACCAGACTCTCACTATAGCACTCAAATGCACCCAAATTCAGCACTCTCTGTCACCAAACTGTCACTATAGCACTCAAATGCACCCAAATTCAGTACTCCCTCAGTCACCAAACTCTCACTATAGCACTCAAATGCACCCAAATTCAGCACCCCCTCAGTCACCAAACTCTCACTATAGCACTCAAATGCACCCAAATTCAACACTCAGTGCAAACAAAGTCTGCACTGTTGCTGGCTCACTTTTATACTGTGACTCTAGCCTCTGAAAACTGGACTAATCCAATTAACTAATTAACAAACTCCAGCTGCAAATAGCTACAAGTAGAACCTTTGTTTGAAGCTGATTGAAAATTCACTTCTTCTCAACCAAACAGCAACTTTTAAGTTAATTAACTAAATAACAGAAAGACAAAATAAAAACAAACCCTTAATATCCCTCAGTCACCAGACTCTCACTATAGCACTCAAATACACCCAAATTCAGCACTCCCTCAGTCACCAAACTCCCACTATAGCACTCAAATGCACCCAAATTCAGCACTCCCTCAGTCACCAAACTCCCACTATAGCACTCAAATACACCCAAATTCAGCACTCCCTCAGTCACCAAACTCCCACTATAGCACTCAAATACACCCAAAATCAGCACTCAGTGCAAAAAGAACACATGTTTTTTGGTTTTTCAGCTTGTGGCGAGAGCAATGAAGTTAACTTCGGCTTGTGCTGAACATGTTTAAATGGAGAGACTGAATGGGATTGGCAGTGGGGGGGCAGTACTACTCAGTGACTCCTCTGATGTGAGTGACGGACACTCTGGATGGTCAGTATTACACATGGAGCTTTGTTTGGTGTGACCTCACTGAACCTCTTTGCTCCATCGATTTGCAGCAAGCCTGAACCTGGTTTGAATATAAACTCTGGGTGTGAAAAGTGAGGAGTTTGGTCTCTGCTCCATATCGCGAGTCTCCTGGCTAGGTTTTGTTTGTTACTGTTGGGAATCTATTGCAAAGTGAACATTGGGAAGTGTGATGGCAATTCACGCACTGGCACAATGGGTCAATAATCACTGAAAACTCAGGGTCAGAGGTTAAATCTGTGCCATTGATTTTATATCATGTTGACTGTGCAGATTAAAATCTCTTTTGATGTGAAAATTTCCGTTGACATTCAGTGTGACAGGCAGTGGTTTGTGCTGATAAGATGTGTATTCGGACAATAGGAGCACGAGTTGGCAAGCAGGCACATTAGAGAGCTGACAGAATAAGGTATGATAGTTCTGTGCTATTTATATTTGAGAGCTGCCTCCTTTGGAAACCGTTCCAAAACTCAGTCAGTTCCGTTTGATGTCCAGTCTCTGCCCCATTTGTACCAGAGTGTGATTAGATATTATGGAAGAGTGACACATTCAGACACAGCACAAGTCTCATTCAACCAGCACCATCAAAATAATATTAACTGATCAGTTTGCTCATCGTTGTTTACGAGATCTTGCTGTGCGTAAGGTGGTTGCAGTGGCTGCAGTGTTTGCAGTGGCTGCGTTGGCTGCGGTGTTTGCAGTGGCTGCAGTGTTTGCAGTGGCTGCAGTGTTTGCAGTGGCTGCGGTGGCTGCAGTGTTTGCGGTGTTTGCAGTGGCTGCGGTGTTTGTAGTGTTTGCGGTGGCTGCAGTGTTTGCAGTGGCTGCAGTGTTTGCAGTGGCTGCAGTGGCTGCAGTGTTTGCAGTGGCTGCGGTGGCTGCAGTGTTTGCAGTGGCTGCAGTGTTTGCAGTGGCTGCAGTGTTTGCGGTGGCTGCAGTGTTTGCAGTGGCTGTAGTGTTTGCGGTGGCTGCAGTGTTTGCGGTGGCTGCAGTGTTTGCAGTGGCTGCAGTGTTTGCAGTGGCTGCAGTGGCTGCAGTGTTTGCAGTGGCTGCGGTGGCTGCAGTGTTTGCGGTGGCTGCAGTGTTTGCGGTGGCTGCAGTGTTTGCGGTGTTTGCGGTGGCTGCAGTGTTTGCAGTGGCTGCAGTGTTTGCAGTGTTTGCGGTGGCTGCAGTGTTTGCAGTGGCTGCGGTGGCTGCAGTGTTTGCAGTGGCTGCAATGTTTGCGGTGGCTGCAGTGTTTGCAGTGGCTGCAGTGTTTGCAGTGGCTGCAGTGGCTGCAGTGGCTGCGGAGGCTGCAGTGTTTGCGGTGTTTGCAGTGGCTGCAGTGTTTGCGGTGGCTGCAGTGTTTGCGGTGGCTGCAGTGTTTGCAGTGGCTGCAGTGTTTGCGGTGGCTGCAGTGTTTGCGGTGGCTGCAGTGTTTGCAGTGGCTGCAGTGTTTGCGGTGGCTGCAGTGTTTGCAGTGGCTGCAGTGTTTGCAGTGGCTGCAGTGTTTGCGGTGGCTGCGGTGGTTGCGGTGGCTGCAGTGTTTGCGGTGGCTGCAGTGTTTGCAGTGGCTGCGGTGGCTGCAGTGTTTGCGGTGGCTGCAGTGTTTGCGGTGGCTGCAGTGTTTGCAGTGGCTGCGGTGGCTGCAGTGTTTGCAGTGTTTGCGGTGTTTGCAGTGGCTGCAGTGTTTGCAGTGGCTGCAGTGTTTGCAGTGGCTGCAGTGTTTGCGGTGTTTGCGGTGTTTGCAGTGGCTGCAGTGTTTGCAGTGGCTGCAGTGTTTGCAGTGGCTGCAGTGGCTGCAGTGTTTGCGGTGGCTGCAGTGTTTGCGATGGCTGCAGTGTTTGCAGTGGCTGCAGTGTTTGCAGTGGCTGCAGTGTTTGCGGTGGCTGCGTTGGCTGCAGTGTTTGCAGTGGCTGCAGTGTTTGCGGTGGCTGCGTTGGCTGCAGTGTTTGCGGTGGCTGCAGTGTTTGCGGTGGCTGCAGTGTTTGCGGTGGCTGCAGTGTTTGCGGTGGCTGCAGTGTTTGCGATGGCTGCAGTGTTTGCGGTGGCTGCAGTGTTTGCGATGGCTGCAGTGTTTGCGGTGGCTGCAGTGTTTGCAGTGGCTGCAGTGTTTGCGGTGGCTGCAGTGTTTGCGGTGGCTGCAGTGTTTGCAGTGGCTGCAGTGTTTGCAGTGGCTGCAGTGTTTGCAGTGTTTGCGGTGTTTGCGGTGGCTGCAGTGTTTGCGATGGCTGCAGTGTTTGCAGTGTTTGCGGTGGCTGCAGTGTTTGCGGTGGCTGCAGTGTTTGCGGTGGCTGCAGTGTTTGCGGTGTTTGCAGTGGCTGCAGTGTTTGCAGTGTTTGCAGTGGCTGCAGTGTTTGCAGTGGCTGCAGTGTTTGCGGTGGCTGCAGTGTTTGCGGTGGCTGCAGTGGCTGCAGTGTTTGCAGTGGCTGCAGTGTTTGCGGTGGCTGCAGTGTTTGCAGTGGCTGCAGTGTTTGCAGTGGCTGCAGTGTTTGCGGTGGCTGCAGTGTTTGCGGTGGCTGCAGTGTTTGCAGTGGCTGCAGTGTTTGCGGTGGCTGCAGTGTTTGCGGTGGCTGCAGTGTTTGCGATGGCTGCAGTGTTTGCGGTGGCTGCAGTGTTTGCGGTGGCTGCAGTGTTTGCGGTGGCTGCAGTGTTTGCGGTGGCTGCAGTGTTTGCAGTGGCTGCAGTGTTTGCAGTGGCTGCAGTGTTTGCAGTGTTTGCAGTGGCTGCGGTGGCTGCAGTGTTTGCAGTGTTTGCAGTGGCTGCGGTGGCTGCAGTGGCTGCGGTGTTTGCGGTGGCTGCAGTGTTTGCGGTGGCTGCAGTGTTTGAAGTGGCTGCGGTGTTTGCGGTGGCTGCAGTGTTTGCAGTGGCTGCAGTGTTTGCAGTGTTTGCGGTGGCTGCAGTGTTTGCAGTGGCTGCAGTGTTTGCGGTGGCTGCAGTGTTTGCAGTCGCTGCAGTGTTTGCGGTGGCTGCGGTGTTTGCAGTGGCTGCAGTGTTTGCAGTGGCTGCGGTGTTTGCGGTGGCTGCAGTGTTTGCTGTGTTTGCAGTGGCTGCGGTGTTTGCGGTGGCTGCAGTGTTTGCAGTGGCTGCGGTGTTTGCGGTGGCTGCAGTGTTTGCAGTGATTGCAGTGGCTGCAGTGTTTGCGGTGGCTGCAGTGTTTGCGGTGGCTGCGGTGTTTGCGGTGGCTGCAGTGTTTGCAGTGGCTGCAGTGTTTGCAGTGGCTGCAGTGTTTGCGGTGGCTGCGGTGTTTGCGGTGGCTGCGGTGTTTGCGGTGGCTGCAGTGTTTGCGGTGGCTGCAGTGTTTGCGGTGGCTGCAGTGTTTGCGGTGGCTGCAGTGTTTGCAGTGGCTGCAGTGTTTGCGGTGGCTGCGGTGTTTGCAGTGGCTGCAGTGGCTGCAGTGTTTGCGGTGGCTGCAGTGTTTGCGGTGGCTGCAGTGTTTGCAGTGGCTGCGGTGGCTGCAGTGTTTGCAGTGTTTGCGGTGTTTGCAGTGGCTGCAGTGTTTGCAGTGGCTGCAGTGTTTGCAGTGGCTGCAGTGTTTGCAGTGGCTGCAGTGGCTGCAGTGTTTGCGGTGGCTGCAGTGTTTGCGATGGCTGCAGTGTTTGCGGTGGCTGCAGTGTTTGCAGTGGCTGCAGTGTTTGCAGTGGCTGCAGTGTTTGCGGTGGCTGCGTTGGCTGCAGTGTTTGCAGTGGCTGCAGTGTTTGCGGTGGCTGCGTTGGCTGCAGTGTTTGCGGTGGCTGCAGTGTTTGCGGTGGCTGCAGTGTTTGCGGTGGCTGCAGTGTTTGCAGTGGCTGCAGTGTTTGCGGTGGCTGCAGTGTTTGCGGTGGCTGCAGTGTTTGCGGTGGCTGCAGTGTTTGCGGTGGCTGCAGTGTTTGCGGTGGCTGCGGTGTTTGCGGTGGCTGCAGTGTTTGCAGTGGCTGCAGTGTTTGCAGTGGCTGCAGTGTTTGCGGTGGCTGCGGTGGCTGCGGTGTTTGCGGTGGCTGCAGTGTTTGCGGTGGCTGCAGTGTTTGCGGTGGCTGCAGTGTTTGCGGTGGCTGCAGTGTTTGCAGTGGCTGCAGTGTTTGCGGTGGCTGCGGTGTTTGCAGTGGCTGCAGTGGCTGCAGTGTTTGCGGTGGCTGCAGTGTTTGCGGTGGCTGCAGTGTTTGCAGTGGCTGCGGTGGCTGCAGTGTTTGCAGTGTTTGCGGTGTTTGCAGTGGCTGCAGTGTTTGCAGTGGCTGCAGTGTTTGCAGTGGCTGCAGTGTTTGCAGTGGCTGCAGTGGCTGCAGTGTTTGCGGTGGCTGCAGTGTTTGCGATGGCTGCAGTGTTTGCGGTGGCTGAAGTGTTTGCAGTGGCTGCAGTGTTTGCAGTGGCTGCAGTGTTTGCGGTGGCTGCGTTGGCTGCAGTGTTTGCAGTGGCTGCAGTGTTTGCGGTGGCTGCGTTGGCTGCAGTGTTTGCGGTGGCTGCAGTGTTTGCGGTGGCTGCAGTGTTTGCGGTGGCTGCAGTGTTTGCAGTGGCTGCAGTGTTTGCGGTGGCTGCAGTGTTTGCGGTGGCTGCAGTGTTTGCGGTGGCTGCAGTGTTTGCGGTGGCTGCAGTGTTTGCGGTGGCTGCAGTGTTTGCAGTGGCTGCAGTGGCTGCAGTGTTTGCGGTGGCTGCAGTGTTTGCGGTGGCTGCAGTGTTTGCGGTGGCTGCAGTGTTTGCGGTGGCTGCAGTGTTTGCGATGGCTGCAGTGTTTGCGGTGGCTGCAGTGTTTGCGATGGCTGCAGTGTTTGCGGTGGCTGCAGTGTTTGCAGTGGCTGCAGTGTTTGCGGTGGCTGCAGTGTTTGCGGTGGCTGCAGTGTTTGCAGTGGCTGCAGTGTTTGCAGTGGCTGCAGTGTTTGCAGTGGCTGCAGTGTTTGCGGTGTTTGCGGTGGCTGCAGTGTTTGCGATGGCTGCAGTGTTTGCAGTGTTTGCGGTGGCTGCAGTATTTGCGGTGGCTGCAGTGTTTGCAGTGTTTGCGGTGTTTGCAGTGGCTGCAGTGTTTGCAGTGGCTGCAGTGTTTGCAGTGGCTGCAGTGTTTGCAGTGGCTGCAGTGGCTGCAGTGTTTGCGGTGGCTGCAGTGTTTGCGATGGCTGCAGTGTTTGCGGTGGCTGCAGTGTTTGCAGTGGCTGCAGTGTTTGCAGTGGCTGCAGTGTTTGCGGTGGCTGCGTTGGCTGCAGTGTTTGCAGTGGCTGCAGTGTTTGCGGTGGCTGCGTTGGCTGCAGTGTTTGCGGTGGCTGCAGTGTTTGCGGTGGCTGCAGTGTTTGCGGTGGCTGCAGTGTTTGCAGTGGCTGCAGTGTTTGCGGTGGCTGCAGTGTTTGCGGTGGCTGCAGTGTTTGCGGTGGCTGCAGTGTTTGCGGTGGCTGCAGTGTTTGCGGTGGCTGCGGTGTTTGCGGTGGCTGCAGTGTTTGCAGTGGCTGCAGTGTTTGCAGTGGCTGCAGTGTTTGCGGTGGCTGCGGTGTTTGCGGTGGCTGCGGTGTTTGCGGTGGCTGCAGTGTTTGCGGTGGCTGCAGTGTTTGCGGTGGCTGCAGTGTTTGCGGTGGCTGCAGTGTTTGCAGTGGCTGCAGTGTTTGCGGTGGCTGCGGTGTTTGCAGTGGCTGCAGTGGCTGCAGTGTTTGCGGTGGCTGCAGTGTTTGCGGTGGCTGCAGTGTTTGCAGTGGCTGCAGTGTTTGCAGTGTTTGCGGTGTTTGCAGTGGCTGCAGTGTTTGCAGTGGCTGCAGTGTTTGCAGTGGCTGCAGTGTTTGCAGTGGCTGCAGTGTTTGCGGTGGCTGCAGTGTTTGCGATGGCTGCAGTGTTTGCGGTGGCTGAAGTGTTTGCAGTGGCTGCAGTGTTTGCAGTGGCTGCAGTGTTTGCGGTGGCTGCGTTGGCTGCAGTGTTTGCAGTGGCTGCAGTGTTTGCGGTGGCTGCGTTGGCTGCAGTGTTTGCGGTGGCTGCAGTGTTTGCGGTGGCTGCAGTGTTTGCGGTGGCTGCAGTGTTTGCAGTGGCTGCAGTGTTTGCGGTGGCTGCAGTGTTTGCGGTGGCTGCAGTGTTTGCGGTGGCTGCAGTGTTTGCGGTGGCTGCAGTGTTTGCGGTGGCTGCAGTGTTTGCAGTGGCTGCAGTGGCTGCAGTGTTTGCGGTGGCTGCAGTGTTTGCGGTGGCTGCAGTGTTTGCGGTGGCTGCAGTGTTTGCGGTGGCTGCAGTGTTTGCGATGGCTGCAGTGTTTGCGGTGGCTGCAGTGTTTGCGATGGCTGCAGTGTTTGCGGTGGCTGCAGTGTTTGCAGTGGCTGCAGTGTTTGCGGTGGCTGCAGTGTTTGCGGTGGCTGCAGTGTTTGCAGTGGCTGCAGTGTTTGCAGTGGCTGCAGTGTTTGCAGTGGCTGCAGTGTTTGCGGTGTTTGCGGTGGCTGCAGTGTTTGCGATGGCTGCAGTGTTTGCAGTGTTTGCGGTGGCTGCAGTATTTGCGGTGGCTGCAGTGTTTGCGGTGGCTGCAGTGTTTGCGGTGTTTGCAGTGGCTGCAGTGTTTGCAGTGTTTGCAGTGGCTGCAGTGTTTGCGGTGGCTGCAGTGTTTGCGGTGGCTGCAGTGTTTGCAGTGGCTGCAGTGTTTGCGGTGGCTGCAGTGTTTGCAGTGGCTGCAGTGTTTGCAGTGGCTGCAGTGTTTGCGGTGGCTGCAGTGTTTGCGGTGGCTGCAGTGTTTGCAGTGGCTGCAGTGTTTGCAGTGGCTGCAGTGTTTGCGGTGGCTGCAGTGTTTGCGATGGCTGCAGTGTTTGCGGTGGCTGCAGTGTTTGCGGTGGCTGCAGTGTTTGCGGTGGCTGCAGTGTTTGCAGTGGCTGCAGTGTTTGCAGTGGCTGCAGTGTTTGCAGTGTTTGCAGTGGCTGCAGTGTTTGCGGTGGCTGCAGTGTTTGCAGTGGCTGCAGTGGCTGCAGTGTTTGCAGTGGCTGCAGTGTTTGCAGTGTTTGCGGTGGCTGCAGTGTTTGCAGTGGCTGCAGTGTTTGCGGTGGCTGCAGTGTTTGCAGTCGCTGCAGTGTTTGCGGTGGCTGCGGTGTTTGCAGTGGCTGCAGTGTTTGCAGTCGCTGCAGTGTTTGCGGTGGCTGCGGTGTTTGCAGTGTTTGCTGTGTTTGCAGTGGCTGCGGTGTTTGCGGTGGCTGCAGTGTTTGCAGTGGCTGCGGTGTTTGCGGTGGCTGCAGTGTTTGCAGTGATTGCAGTGGCTGCAGTGTTTGCGGTGGCTGCAGTGTTTGCAGTGGCTGCGGTGTTTGCGGTGGCTGCAGTGTTTGCAGTGGCTGCAGTGTTTGCAGTGGCTGCGGTGTTTGCGGTGGCTGCGGTGTTTGCGGTGGCTGCGGTGTTTGCGGTGGCTGCAGTGTTTGCGGTGGCTGCAGTGTTTGCGGTGGCTGCAGTGTTTGCGGTGGCTGCAGTGTTTGCAGTGGCTGCAGTGTTTGCGGTGGCTGCGGTGTTTGCGGTGGCTGCAGTGGCTGCGGTGGCTGCAGTGTTTGCGGTGGCTGCAGTGTTTGCGGTGGCTGCGGTGGCTGCAGTGTTTGCGGTGGCTGCAGTGTTTGCGGTGGCTGCAGTGTTTGCAGTGGCTGCAGTGTTTGCAGTGGCTGCAGTGTTTGCGGTGGCTGCAGTGTTTGCAGTGGCTGCGGTGTTTGCAGTGGCTGCGGTGGCTGCAGTGTTTGCGGTGGCTGCAGTGTTTGCAGTGGCTGCAGTGGCTGCGGTGGCTGCAGTGTTTGCGGTGGCTGCGGTGTTTGCAGTGGCTGCAGTGTTTGCAGTGGCTGCAGTGTTTGCAGTGGCTGCAGTGTTTGCGGTGGCTGCAGTGTTTGCAGTGGCTGCGGTGTTTGCAGTGTTTGCAGTGGCTGCAGTGTTTGCGGTGGCTGCAGTGTTTGCGGTGGCTGCAGTGTTTGCGGTGTTTGCAGTGGCTGCAGTGTTTGCGGTGGCTGCAGTGTTTGCAGTGGCTGCAGTGTTTGCGGTGGCTGCAGTGTTTGCGGTGGCTGCGGTGGCTGCAGTGTTTGCAGTGGCTGCAGTGTTTGCGGTGGCTGCGGTGTTTGCGGTGGCTGCGGTGTTTGCGGTGGCTGCGGTGTTTGCGGTGGCTGCGGTGTTTGCGGTGGCTGCGGTGTTTGCGGTGGCTGCAGTGTTTGCGGTGGCTGCAGTGTTTGCGGTGGCTGCAGTGGCTGCGGTGTTTGCGGTGGCTGCGGTGGCTGCGGTGTTTGCGGTGGCTGCGGTGTTTGCGGTGGCTGCGGTGTTTGCAGTGGCTGCAGTGGCTGCAGTGTTTTCAGGACCATTCACAGCATTTGGAGTGCTTTGGGATCTTTCTGAATGATGTGGTAAGATACTACACAAGCATGTTAATGTTTGCCTGTAGCCCTATCCTTAGTGTCCGTGTCCAACCCAATAATATACACAGGCTGATTATAGATGGAGGAGGCCATTCGAATGATGAAATTAATCTCCCACCAACCCCACATTTGCTGTTGTTTAAGTGACCCCCAAATTTTTATTCTCTCGCTCCATCCACTGCAAGACTTGATCGCTCTCTCTGTTAACCTCCTGCTATTGGTTCTCGATGGACATTTCACAAGTTTAAACCCATGTCTCTTTGTTCTATTCCCACTGATTAATTGAACAGATCCATTCCAGTCTAACCGTTACAGTCTCTCTTATTCCCTACATTAACTCTCAGACGCATCCTTTCCACCTGCAATAGCCCAGATATCTCTCGTCTCCCCCAGTAAATCAGACCCTGAGACTGGAGCAAGGTCAGCAACCATTGGCGCACGGGGTGATTTTGAGTGGCACTCAAACTGCTAGTCCAATTAACAGCAGGAAAAATTCAAAATCTAATATTTTGTCATTTACCTATCCTGAGAAGAAATGTTGCGTTGATAAAATATGTACAAGATTTCAATAAGTGCTTGTGTTTTATTCATTACCGGGAAATGTTGAAGTCCAGATTTACTGCTGACATCAAGATGAGCTGATGTGGAACAGTGCCCTGCATTTCATGTTGTGCCTGTTGAGATTTGTTTCACTAAATTGAGGGGTGCATTTGACAAAATGGCAGCTCCGAAGAAAACAAAGTTAGATTGCCACTCATTTCAGTCTTCTTGGACTGATAAATTTGGATTTTATTCAAAGGAAAGACCGTGCTCTGATTGAATGTGCCTTTCTTTTTTATGATATAAATTTAGAATGCCCAATTCATTTTTTCCAATTAAGGGGCAATTTAACGTGGCCAATCCACCGAACCACATCTTTGGGTTGTGGGGGGAAACCCACGCAAACACGGTGAGAATGTGACAGGGACCCAGAGCCGGGATCGAACCTGGGACTTCGGCACCGTGAGGCAGCAGTGCTAACCACTGCGCCACCGTGCTGTCTGCGAGATACCCTTTCTTGACCAGGTGGAATTGTGCTGACCAAAGTTCAGGGAGCTGTGGAGCACACGTGAAGCTGTCAAGAGAAGAGTCCAGCAGCCTCTATTCTGACCGGCTGGACACCTCTGCCAGGGAAATCCAACTGGCTGAAGAATATTGCATTTACAAAGCTTTCAGCATTTGGATCCTTATACCTGAGTGAAGAGGTATTTTCACAAATCAAGTCAGTCCTCTGTCCCTCTCGAAGCTGGTTAACAACTGATTACTCAGAAGCCTCTGTACAGCTTAAAGTATCAAAATACAGGCTGCACATTGGTAAACTCAACAAGGGGAAGGGTTTTAAATATTTTAAAAATCTTATTTACTTTACAGAAAAACAGCAGCTTAATTGAAATTAAAATAAAATAACCTTTTAATGTCACAAGTATGACGTTACTGTGAAAAGCCCCCAGTCGCCACATTCCGGCACCTGTTCGGGGAGGCTGATACGGGAATTGAACCCACGCTGCTGGCCTTGTTCTACATCACAAATCAGCTGCCTAGCCCACTGAGCTAAACCAGCCCTTACATACTATATGTAGATATCTTGCATAGAGACATGAAAATGTATTACTGGCCGCAAGATTAGGGGTAGTTATTGTCAGTGCAGGCTCGATGGGCCGGGTGGCCTTTTCTGCGCTGCATGACTCTATGACTCTGTGACACTTTGGGAAGCTTACCGACTCTCCATCCAGCCCTTGTGTCTCACTGACCAAAACTGGACCCAAGTGTCCACGGTAGATTTGACCAATACGGGTGTTGGAAAGACCATGGTTGGGATCTCTATCCCACCGCACCTGTTTTCTGGTTCCGGGCGCCCACGCCGCCGGTGGTGGGATTTTTCATCCCGTCGTACCAGCTGCACACCCGACAGCGGAGAATCCAGCTCCATATCTTCAAGAATTGTATTTTTCTTTTAACATTTTGAAGGCCATTGCACTTTGTGGACATGTAATGAACTCCAATTGGCTTTATTGGTTGGCCAATTGGAATATGAGCTCCCTCAATGATAGCTCATTGAGGGGGCCCATATAAGCACCTGTATAGGCTTTGTGAGCCAGTCTTAAGTTTGACTGGACTGCTAGCAGCACTGTTTGTAGCTGCTCCTGTAATATCGTTATTGGCAATAAATATTGGTGTGGTGATGGGACTCCTGCCTCCCGTGGATTACTACAGGACACTTGGAGGTTTTAAAGAAAGGTCATAAGTTCCCTTTTGGACTGGGAACAAGCATGCCTCTTCCAAGACGTCAGTTAACCAGCGTGCTACTTGAGTGGGGAGCGCTTTTTGCTTATTTGAACTACAATACAAAGGGCAGCACTGTGGCGCAGTGGTTAGCACTGCTGCTTCACACTGCCGATGTCCCAGGTTCGATCCTGGTTCTGGGTCACTGTCTGTGTGGAGTTTGCACATTCTCCCCGTGTCTGTGTGGGTTTCACCCCCACAACCCAAAGATGTGTAGATTAGGTGGGTTGGCCAAATTAAATTGCCCCTTAATTGGAGAAAAAAATGGGAGATTTTAACTTCCCCAACATTGAATGGGATTCGTGTAGTGTTGGAGGCGTAGATGGAGCAGAGTTTGTAAGGAGCATCCAGGAGAGTTTTTTAGAGCAGTATGTAAATAGTCCAACTCTGGAAGGGGTCATACTGGACCTGGTATTGGGGAATGATCCCGGCCAGGTGGTTGATGTTTCAGTCGATGATTACTTTGGGAATAGCGATCACAATTCCGTAAGTTTTAGAGTACTCATGGACAAAGACGAGAGTGGTCCTGAAGGAAGAGTACTAAATTGGGGAAGGCAGAGTATAACAAAATTCGGCAGGAGCTAGGGAATGTGGATTGGAAGCAGCTGTTTAAGGGTAAATCCACATTTGAAATGTGGGAGTCTTTTAAGGAAAGGTTGATTAGAGTGCAGGACAGACATGTTCCTGTGAAAATGAGGGATAGAAATGGCAAGATTAGGGAACCATGGATGACGGGTGGAATTGTGAGATGACCTAAAATGAAAAAGGAAGCATACATAAGATCCAGGCTTCTTAAAACTGATAAAGCTTTGGAGAAATAGCGGGAAAGTAGGACAAATCTCAAACGCGCAATAAAGAGGGCTAAAAGGGGTCATGAAATATCTTTGGCTAACAGGGTTAAGGAAAATCCCAAAGCCTTTTATTCGTATATAAGGAGCAAGAGGGTAACTAGAGAAAGGATTGGCCCACTCAAAGACAAAAGAGGGAATTTATGCGTGGAGTCAGAGGAAATGGGTGAGATTCTTAATGAGTACTTTGCATCGGTATTCACAAAGGAGAGGGACATGACGGATGTTGAGGCTAGGGATGGATGTTTAAATACTCTAGGTCAAGTCGGCATAAGGAAGGGGGAAGTTTTGGGTATTCTAAAAGGCTTTAAGGTGGACAAGTCCCCAGGACCGGATGGGATCTATCCCAGGTTACTGAGGGAAGCGAGGGACGAAATAGCTGGGGCCTTAACAGATATCTTTGCAGCATCCTTGAGCGCGGGTGAGGTCCCGGAGGACTGGAGAATTGCTAATGTTGTCCCTTTGTTTAAGAAGGGTAGCAGGGATAATCCAGGGAATTATAGACCTGTGAGCTTGACGTCAGTGGTAGGCAAAGTGTTGGAGAAGATAGTGATGGATAGGATCTATTCACATTTGGAAGAAAATAGACTTATCAGTGATAGGCAGCATGGTTTTGTACAGGGAAGGTCATGTCTTACAAACCTAATAGAATTCTTTGAGGCAGTGACAAAGGTAATTGATGAGGGAAGGGCTGTAGATGTCATATACATGGACTTCAGTAAGGCGTTTGATAAAGTTTCCCATGGCAGGTTGATGGAAAAAGTGAAGTTGTATGGGGTTCAGGGTGTACTAGCTAGATGGATAAATAACTGGCTGGGCAACAGGAAACAGAGAGTAGTGGTGGAAGGGAGTGTCTCAAAATTGAGAAAGGTGACTAGTGGTGTTCCACAGGGATCCGTGCTGGGACCACTGTTGTTTTTGATATACATAAATGATCTGGACGAAGGTATAAGTGGTCTGATGAGCAAGTTTGCAGAGGATACTAAGATTGGCGGAGTTGCAGATAGCGAGGCGGACTGTCAGAGAATACAGCAAAATATAGATAGATTGGAGAGTTGGGCAGAGAAATGGCAGATGGAGTTCAATCCAGGCAAATGCGAGGTGATGCATTTTGGAAGATCAAATTCAAGAGCGGACTATATAGTCAATGGAAGGGTCCTGGGTAAAATTGATGTACAGAGAGATCTGGGAGTTCAGGTCCATTGTACCCTGAAGGTGGCAACGCAGGTTGATAGAGTGGTCAAGAAGGCATACAGCATGCTTGCCTTCATCGGACGGGGTATTGAGTACAAGAGTCGGCCGGTCATGTTTCAGTTGTATAGGACTTTGGTTAGGCCACATTTGGAATACTGCGTGCAGTTTTGGTCGCCACATTACCAGAAGGATTTGGATGCTTTGGAGAGGGTGCAGAGGAGGTTCACCAGGATGTTGCCTGGTATGGAGGGTGCTAGCTATGAAGAAAGGTTGAATAGACTAGGATTGTTTTCGTTGGAAAGACGGAGGTTGAGGGGAGACCTGATTGAGGTCTACAAAATTATGAGAGGTATGGACAGGGTGGATAGCAACAAGCTTTTCCCAAGAGTGGGGGTGTCAGTTACAAGGGGTCACGATTTCAAGGTGAGAGGGGGAAAGTTTAAGGGAGATGTGCGTGGAAAGTTTTTACGCAGAGGGTGGTGGGTGCCTGGAACGCTTTGCCAGCGGAGGTGGTAGAGGCGGACACGATAGCATCATTTAAGATGCATCTAGACAGATATATGAACGGGCGGGGAACAGAGGGAAGTAGATCCATGGAAAATAGGCAACAGGTTTAGATAAAGGATCTGGATCGGCACAGGCTGGGAGCGCCGAAGGGCCTGTTCCTGTTTTTTTAAAAATAATTTTTATTGGAATTTTTTGAAAAATATATATCAACAGAACAATAATAACAATAACCATTATAAACACCCACCGGCACCCGTAACAACGCATATAACAAACCCCCCCCACCCCCCCAAACCCAATAAACAAGAAAATAAATTAACAATAAGCAAATGAACTTAAACACTATCCCCCTAAACCCCCCCCCCCCCCTTTCCCCCCCTCCCCCCCCAGGTTGCTGCTGCTGACCTAGTTCCTTATCGTTGAGCCAGAAAGTCGAGGAAAGGCTGCCACCTCCTAAAGAACCCTTGTACCGACTCCCTCAGGGCGAATTTGACCTTCTCCAGCTTAATGAATCCCGCCATGTCATTGATCCAGGTCTCCACGCTCGGAGGTCCCGCATCTTTCCACTGCAGCAAGATCCTCCGCCGGGCTACTAGGGACGCAAAGGCCAAAACATCGGCCTCTTTCGCCTCCTGCACTCCCGGCCCCACCCCAACCCCAAAAATCGCGAGTCCCCAGCCTGGTTTGACCCTGGATCCTACCACCCTCGACACCGTCCTCGCCACCCCCTTCCAGAACTCCTCCAGTGCCGGGCATGCCCAGAACATATGGGCATGGTTCGCTGGACTCCCCGAGCACCTGACATACCTGTCTTCACCCCCAAAGAACCTACTCATCCTAGATCCGGACATGTGGGCCCGGTACAGCACCTTGAACTGGATGAGACTAAGCCTCGCACATGAAGAGGAGGAGTTCACCCTCTCCAGGGCGTCCGCCCATGTCCCGTCTTCGATCTGTTCCCCCAGTTCCCCCTCCCACTTAGCCTTCAGCTCCTCTACCGACGCCTCCCCCACCTCCTGCATCACCTGGTAGATGTCAGACACCTTCCCATCCCCGACCCACACCCCCGAAAGGACCCTATCCATTACCCCCCGCGGGGGTAGCAAAGGGAACCCCTCCACCTGCCGCCTAGCAAACGCCTTGACCTGAAGGTACCTGAACATATCCCCCGGGGGGAGCTCAAACTTCTCCTCCAGCTCACCCAGGCTCGCAAACCTCCCGTCAATGAACAGGTCTCCCAACTTCCTAATGCCCGCCCTGTGCCACCCCAGGAACCCGCCATCCATGTTCCCTGGGACAAACCGGTGGTTCCCCCGTAGCGGGGCCTCCACTGAGCCCCCCACTTCCCCCCCTGTGTCGCCTCCACTGCCCCCAAATTTTGAGGGCAGCCGCCACCACCGGGCTCGTAGTGTACCTCATTGGAGGGAGCGGCAACGGCGCCGTTACCAGTGCCTTCAGGCTCGTGCCTCCACAGGACGCCATCTCCATCCGTTTCCATGCTGCCCCCTCCCCATCCATTATCCACTTACGTACCATCGAGACGTTAGCCGCCCAATAGTACCCAGAGAGGTTGGGCAGCGCCAGCCCCCCTCTATCCCTGCCCCGCTCCAAAAAGACCCTCCTTACCCTCGGAGTCCCGGGCGCCCAAACAAATCCCAGAATGCTGCTGTTCACCCTCCTAAAAAAGGCCCTCGGAACGGAAATGGGGAGGCACTGAAACAAAAACAAAAACCTCGGGAGCACCGTCATTTTAACGGACTGTACTCTACCCGCCAACGACAACGGCAGCATGTCCCACCTTTTAAATTCCTCCTCCATCTGCTCCAACAACCTAGTAAAATTGAGCTTGTGCAGAGTCCCCCAGCTCCTAGCCACCTGAACCCCCAGGTACCTAAAACTCCTCACTGCCCTCTTTAGCGGGAGCCTACCAATCCCCTCCTCCTGATCTCCCGGGTGTACAACAAACAGCTCACTCTTGCCCAGGTTCAATTTATATCCCGAGAAACTCCCGAACTCAGCAAGAATCTCCATCACCTCCGGCATTCCCCCCACCGGGTCTGCTACATACAGCAGCACGTCGTCTGCACACAGCGACACTCGGTGCTCCTCCCCACCTCGCACCAAACCCCTCCACCTCCCCTACTCCCTGAGAGCCATGGCAAGAGGCTCAATTGCCAACACAAAAAGCAAGGGGGACAGGGGGCACCCCTGCCTCGTCCCACGGTGGAGCCTGAAGTACTCAGACCTCCTCCCATTTGTCGCTACACTCGCCATCGGGGCCTCGTACAGCAACCTCACCCATTTAATAAACCCCACCCCAAACCCGAACCTTTCCAACACCTCCCACAAGTATCCCCACTCAACCCTGTCAAAGGCCTTCTCCACATCCAATGCCACCACAATCTCCGCCTCTCCTTCTGCTGCCGGCATCATTATCACATTTAGCAGCCTTCGCACGTTAGTGTTCAGCTGCCTCCCCTCCACAAAACCCGTCTGATCTTCATGTACCACTCCCGGCACCCCAGTCCTCTATTCTAGTGGCCAAGATCTTCGCCAGCAACTTGGCGTCTACATTCAGCAGTGAAATCGGCCTGTATGATCCGCACTGCAAGGGGTCCTTATCACGCTTCAGGATCAGGGAGATTAGTGCTTGAGACATCGTCGGGGGCAAAACACCCCCTCCCATGCCTCGTTAAAGGTCCTAACCAACAGGGGGCCCAACAGGTCCGCGTATTTCTTATAGAATTCAACCGGAAACCCATCCGGTCCCGGCGCCTTCCCCGACTGCATGTGGCCAATCCCACTGACCAGCTCCTCCAACTCGATCGGCGCCCCCAGTCCCTCCACCTGCTCCTCCTGCACCCTTGGAAATCACAGCCTGTCCAAAAAGCTCTCCATTTCCCTAAAGACCTCATTGACCTCTGCCCCCTGCCGTACCACATTCCCACCCCTATCCTTCACTCCACCAATCTCCCTAGCCGCGTCCCGCTTACGAAGCTGATGCACCAGCATCCTGCTCGCCTTCTCTCCTTACTCGTAGACCGCTCCCTGCGCCTTCCTCCACTGTGTCTCCGCCTTTCTGGTGGTCAATAAATCAAACTTGGCCTGCAAGCTACGCCGCTCCCCCAGCAATCCCTCCTCCGGGGCCTCCGCGTACCTCCTATCTACACTCAACACCTCCCCCACCAGTCTCTCCTTCTCCCTCCTCTCCCCCCTCTCCCTATGGGCTCGGATGGAGATCAGCTCCCCCCTAATCACTGCCTTCAGAGCCTCCCACACCATCCCCATCTGGATCTCCCCAGTATCATTGACCTCGAGGTACCTCTCGATACATCCCCGGACCCTCCTACACACCTCCTCATCAGCCAACAACCCCACGTCCAGACGCCAAAGCGGGAGCTGGTCCCGCACCTCCCCCATCTCCAGATCCACCCAATGCGGAGCATGGTCCGAAATCGCAATAGCCGAATACTCGGCCTCCTCCACCCTCGGGACCAGTCCCCTGCTCAGAACAAAGAAATCAATGCGGGAATAAACCCTGTGCACATGGGAGAAAAAAGAGTACTCCCGAGCCCTCGGCCTTCCGAACCTCCAGGGATCCACTCCTCCCATCTGGTCCATAAACCCCCTCAATACCTTGGCCCCCGCCGACCTCCTGCCTGTCCTTGAACTAGAACGATCCAGTAGGGGATCCAGCACCGTATTGAAGTCCCCCCCCATGATCAAGCCTCCCACCTCCAGGCCAGGAATGCGGCCCAACATAAGCCTCATGAAACCAGCATCATCCCAATTTGGGGCGTACACATTAACCAACACCACCCTCTCCCCCTGCAGCTTACCGCTCACCATCACATATCTGCCGCCACTATCAGCCACCACCTCAGACGCCTCAAACACCACCCTCTTCCCCACCAGGATCGCCACCCCCTGGTTCTTCGAGTCGAGCCCTGAATGAGCAATGAGTCCCAGTCAATATTGGGGAAGTTGAAGTCTTCCATCACAACAACCCTGTTGCTTTTACTCCTTTCCAAAATCTGTCTACCTATCTGTTCCTCTATCTCCCGCTGGCTGTTGGGAGGCCTGTAGTAAACCCCCAACATTGTGACTGCACCCTTCTTATTCCTGATCTCTACCCATATAGCCTCGCTGCCCTCTGAGGTGTCCTCCCGCAGTACAGCTGTGATATTCTCCCTAACCAGTAGCGCAACTCCTCCACCCCTTTTACATCCCCCTCTATCCCGCTGAAACATCTAAATCCTGGAACGTTTAGCTGCCAATCCTGTCCTTCCCTCAACCAGGTCTCTGTAATGGCAACAACATCATAGTTCCAAGTACTAATCCAAGCTCTAAATTCATCTGCCTTACCTGTTATACTTCTTGCATTAAAACATATGCACTTCAGGCCACCATTCCCGCTGTGTTCAGCAACATCTCCCTGTCTGCTCTTCCTCAGAGCCATACTGAAAAATGAAATGAAATGAAAATGAAATACTGGCCCTTTTCCCTAGTTCTCCCTCAATGCTTTCACCTTCTGACCTATTGCTCCGGTACCCACCCCCCTGCCATACTAGTTTAAACCCTCCCGTGTGACACTAGCAAACCTCGCGGCCAGGATATTTATGCCTCTCCAGTTTCGATGCAACCCGTCCTCCTTATACAGGTCACACCAGCCCGGGAAGAGCTCCCAGTGGTCCAGATAATGGAAACCCTCCCTCCTATTTCTTCCTATTTCTAGTCTCACTGGCATGTGGCACAGGGAGTAATCCGGAGATTACAACCCTAGAGGTCCTCTCTTTGAACTTTCTGCCTAGCTCCCTGAACTCCTGCTGCAGGACCTCATGCCCCTTCCTGCCTATGTTGTTAGTACCAATATGTACAATGACCTCTGCCTGTTTGCCCTCCCCCTTCAGGATGCCCGCTACCCGTTCGGAGACATCCAGGACCCTGGCACCATGGAGGCAACATACCATCCTGGAGTCTCTTTCACGTCCACAGAAGCGCCTATTTGTGCCCCTGACTATAGAGTCCCAAATGACTATTGCTCTTCTGCGCTTTGACCCTCCCTGGCTGAACATCAGAGCCAGCCGTGGTGCTACTGCTCTGGCTGCTGCTGTTTTCCCTGATAGGCTATTTCCCCCGACAGTATCCAAAGGGATATACCTGTTCGAGAGGGGGTCAACCACAGGGGATTCCTGCACTGACTGCCTGTCCCTTCTGGTGCTCACCCATCTCTCTGCCTGCACCTTGGGTGTGACCACATCTCTATAACTGCTATCTATGATGCTTTCCACCACCTGCATGCTCCTAAGTGCATCCAACTGCTGCTCCAACCGAACCACACGGTCTGTGAGGAGCTGCCATTGGTTACACTTGCTGCAGATGTAGTCGACCAGAATCTTGGAAGCGTCACAGATCTGCCACATCTCAGAGTTGGAGCACTGCTCCCCGCTGCGTGACATTTAAGCAGTAGTTAATTAATTTAAAATAAACACTTGAATTATTGTTAGATTGTGTTACAATTAACGATATGGCCCTGACGCTCAATTTTTACTGTAAAATTAAATGCTAAATACCGATAACTGCCCTCAGTTTTAGTTACTCCACTATCTAGTTAATCAATTAGATTTGTTTTGCAATATTATTTTTTTTTCAAATTTAATAGATTCCCAACCAGCCTATCAGGTCACAGCTTTACTGTGATGTCCCTTCAGTTTCCCCCCACACAATTTGAAAAGATAATAAAAATCACTTACCTTCCCAGGATGCTCTCTGGTTCTTTCCCTTTCCTGATGACGTCACTGTACCAAATTACCAAGTTCCAATTCCCACTCTGGCTGTCTCTCACTCAGGATGTGTCTCCTTCACGTGCGCACTAACAAATAATAAGGTGCCTTCCCATTTTTCCGACCAAAATGCATGACCTCACATTTATCCACGTTAAACTCCACTTAACACATTTTGGCTCACTCTCCTTCCGTATCTATATCCATTTGTACGGTTCTTATTTCCTCATTGTAACTTACTGTCCAGCAGAGGGCAGTAGAGTGGAGCTGCTGATTGGCTGTTGAGGGGCAAATTTGCATCAGTGCATTGCGGTTACTGCATCCAGAACGTGTACCTGAGCAAGTCACCCTCCGTGTTCAAGTGAAGGCAAGCATCCAGCAGAGGGCAGTAGAGCGGAGCTGCTGATTGGCTGTTGCGGGGGAAATATGCATCAATGCATTGCGGTCACCGTATCTTGAAGGTGGTTTGTGGAGGAGCTGTTGTCAAATGACAGTTAAACCCCAAACACTTCTTCAGTGTTTCCCTCCCTACCTCCTCCTCGAACAACAAAAAAAAATCACTAAGGATCCCAGCCGAGTAAAGATAAAGAGGGAGACTCGAGGGTAGGTAGAAGTAGAAAGAAGTTGATCCGTGACATCACAGCCTTTAGGTAAGAGATTGGCTGGTGACTGGTAAGTAGTTTTTCTTTTCCCTGGAAAAAACCTGCCCGCATCTATCCTATCTATTCCCTTCATAATTTTAAATGTTTCTATAAGATCCCCCCTCATCCTTCTAAATTCCAACGAGTACAGTCCCAGTCTACTCAACCTCTCCTCGTAATCCAACCCCTTCAGCTCTGCGATTAACCTAGTGAATCTCCTCTGCACACCCTCCAGTGCCAGTATGTCCTTTCTCAAGTAAGGAGACCAAAACTGAACACAATACTCCAGATGTGGCCGCACTAACACCTTATACAATTGCAACATAACCTCCCTAGTCTTAAAATCCATCCCTCTAGCAATGAAGGACAAAATTCCATTTGCCTTCTTAATCACCTGTTGCACCTGTAAACCAACTTTCTGTGACTCATGCACTAGCACACCCAGGTCTCTCTGCACAGCGGCATGCTTTAATATTTTATCGTTTAAATAATAATCCCGTTTGCTGTTATTCCTACCAGAATGGATAAACTCACATTTGTCAACATTGTAATCCATCTGCCAGACCCTAGCCCATTCACTTAACCTATCCAAATCCCTCTGCAGACTTCCAGTATCCTCTGCACTTTTTGCTTTACCACTCATCTTAGTGTCATCTGCAAACTTGGACACATTGCCCTTGGTCCCCAACTCCAAATCATCTATGTAAATTGTGAACAATTGTGGGCCCAACACGGATCCCTGAGGGACACCACTAGCTACTGATTGCCAACCAGAGAAACACCCATTAATCCCCACTCTTTGCTTTCTATTAATTAACCAATCCTCTATCCATGCTACTACTTTACCCTTAATGCCATGCATCTTTATCTTATGCAGCAACCTTTTGTGTGGCACCTTGTCAAAGGCTTTCTGGAAATCCAGATATACCACATCCATTGGCTCCCCGTTATCTACTCCACTGGTAATGTCCTCAAAAAATTCCACCAAATTAGTTAGGCACGACCTGCCCTTTATGAACCCATGCTGCGTCTGCCCAATGGGACAATTTCTATCCAGATGCTCGCTATTTCTTCCTTGATGATAGATTCCAGCATCTTCCCTACTACCGAAGTTAAGCTCACTGGCCTATAATTACCCGCTTTCTGCCTACCTCCTTTTTTACACAGTGGTGTCACGTTTGCTAATTTCCAATCCACCGGGACCACCCCAGAGTCGAGTGAATTTTGGTAAATCATCATTAGTGCATCTGCAATTTCCCTAGCCATCTCTTTTAGCACTCTGGGATGCATTCCATCAGGGCCAGGAGACTTGTCTACCTTTAGCCCCATTAGCTTGCCCATCACTACCTCCTTAGTGATAACAATCCTCTCAAGGTCCTCACCTGTCATAGCCTCATTTCTATCAGTCGCTGGCATGTTATTTGTGTCTTCCACTGTGAAGACCGACCCAAAAAACCTGTTCAGTTCCTCAGCCATTTCCTCATCTCCCATTATTAAAACTCCCTTCTCATCCTCTAAAGGACCAATATTTACCTTAGCCACTCTTTTTTGTTTTATATCTCTGGTTTGTTGCTGGTGCTACGTGCTAGTGAGGTGAGGAACAGGGAGAGAGTGCAGGTAAACACGTGGCTGCAGAGATGGTGTAGGAGGGAGGGTTTAAGGTACGTGGATAATTGGAGCACATTCTGGGGAAGGTGGGACCTGTACAGACAGGACGGTTTGCACCTGAACCAGAGGGACACCAATATCCTGGGAGGGAAATTTGCTACGGCTCTTCGGGGGGAGTTTAAACTAATTTGTCAGGGGGCTGGGAAAACAAGCTGTAGTCCAGAAGCCAGTGTTGAGAGTAGTGAGGTACTGAGGAGGGTATCAAGGTCGCAGGAGCGTACCGGCAGACAGAAAGGTGGGTTGAAGTGTGTCTACTTCAATGCAAGGAGCATCCGGAATAAGGTAGGTGAACTTGGAGCATGGATTGGTACTTGGGACTACGATGTTGTGGCCATTACGGAGACATGGTTAGAACAGGGACAGGAATGGTTGTTGGAAGTTCCGGGGTATAGATGTTTCAGTAAGAGTAGGGAAGGTGGTAAAAGAGGTGGAGGAGTAGCATTGTTAATCAAGGATAGTTTAACGGCTGCAGAAAGGCAGTTCGAAGGGGATCTGCCGACTGAGGTAATATGGGCTGAAGTTAGAAATAGGAAAGGAGCGGTCACGTTGTTAGGAGTTTTCTATAGGCCCCCAAATAGTAATAGAGATGTGGAGGAAGAAATTGTGAAGCAGATTATGGATAGGTGTGGAGGTCTCAGGGTAGTTGTCATGGGAGACTTTAACTTTCCAAATATTGATTGGAACCTCTATAGGTCGAACAGTTAGGATGCGGCAGTTTTTGTACAGTGTGTGCAGGAGGGTTTCCTGACACAATATGTGGATAGGCCGACAAGAGGGGGGGGCCACATTGGATTTGGTACTGGGTAATGAACCGGGCCAAGTGTTTGGAGATAGTGACCACAATTCAAAGAAAATTACAGCACAGGAACAGGCCCTTCAGCCCTCCAGCCTGGGCCGATCCAGATCCTATATCTAAACCTGTTGCCTATTTTCCAAGGATCTACTTCCCTCTGTTCCCCGCCCGTTCATATATCTGTCTAGATGTATCTTAAATGATGCTATCCTGCCCGCCTCTACCACCTCCGCTGGCAAAGCGTTCCAGGCACCCACCACCCTCTGCGTAAAAAACTTTCCACGCACATCTCCCTTAAACTTTCCCCCTCTCACCTTGAAATCGTGACCCCTTGTAACTGACACCCCCACTCTTGGGAAAAGCTTGTTGCTATCCACCCTATCCATACCTCTCATTATTTTGTAGACCTCAATCAGGTCCCCCCTCAACCTCTGTCTTTCCAACGAAAACATTCCTAATCTACTCAACCTTTCTTCATAGCTAGCACCCTCCATACCAGGCAACATCCTCGTGAACCTCCTCTCTAAAGCATCCACATCTTTCTGGTAATGTGGCGACCAGAACTGTAACATGACCTGCCGACTCTTGTACTCAATACCCCGTCCGATAAAGGCAAGCATGCTGTATGCCTTCTTGACCACTCTATCGACCTGCGTTGCCACCTTCAGGGTACAATGGACCTGAACTCCCAGATCTCTCTGTACATCAATTTTCCCCAGGACTCTTCCATTGACCGTATCTTCTGTTCTTGAATTGGATCTTCCAAAATGCATCACCTCGCATTTGCCTGGATTGAACTCCATCTGCCATTTCTCTGCCCAACTCTCCTATCTATCTATATTTTGCTGTATTCTCTGACAGTCATCCTCGCTATCTGCAACTCCACCAATCTTAGCATCATCTGCAAAGTTGCTAATCAGACCACCTATACCTTCCTCCAGGTCATTTATGTAGATCACAAACAACAGTGGTCCGAGCACGGATCCCTGTGGAACACCACTAGTCATCCTTCTCCATTTTGAGACACTCCCTTCCACCACTACTCTCTGTCTCCTGTTGCCCACCCAGTTCTTTATCCATCTAGCTAGTACACCCTGAACCCCATACGACTTCACTTTTGCCATCAACCTGCCACTGCAGCCTGGCCCAATGCAGCCTGACCCACTGCAGCCTGGCCCACTGCAGCCTGGCCCACTGCAGCCTGACCCGCTCCAGCCTGACCCACTGCAGCCTGGCCCACTGCAGCCTGGCCCAATGCAGCCTGGCCCACTCCAGCCTGGCCCAATGCAGCCTGACCCACTGCAGCCTGACCCGCTCCAGCCTGGCCCACTGCAGCCTGGCCCAATGCAGCCTGGCCCAATGCAGCCTGACCCACTGCAGCCTGACCCGCTCCAGCCTGGCCCACTGCAGCCTGGCCCAATGCAGCCTGGCCCAATGCAGCCTGACCCACTGCAGCCTGGCCCACTCCAGCCTGGCCCACTGCAGCCTGACCCACTCCAGCCTGGCCCAATGCAGCCTGGCCCACTCCAGCCTGGCCCAATGCAGCCTGGCCCACTCCAGCCTGGCCCAATGCAGCCTGGCCCAATGCAGCCTGGCCCAATGCAGCCTGGCCCACTCCAGCCTGGCCCACTCCAGCCTGGCCCACTCCAGCCTGGCCCAATGCAGCCTGGCCCACTCCAGCCTGGCCCAATGCAGCCTGGCCCAATGCAGCCTGGCCCAATGCAGCCTGACCCACTGCAGCCTGGCCCACTGCAGCCTGGCCCAATGCAGCCTGGCCCACTGCAGCCTGGCCCAATGCAGCCTGACCCACTGCAGCCTGGCCCAATGCAGCCTGGCCCACTGCAGCCTGGCCCACTGCAACCTGGCCCAATGCAGCCTGGCCCACTCCAGCCTGGCCCACTCCAGCCTGGCCCAATGCAGCCTGGCCCACTGCAGCCTGGCCCGCTCCAGCCTGGCCCGCTCCAGCCTGGCCCACTGCAGCCTGGCCCAATGCAGCCTGGCCCACTCCAGCCTGGCCCACTGCAGCCTGGCCCCCTGCAGCCTAGCCCAATGCAGCCTGACCCACTGCAGCCTGACCCACTCCAGCCTGGCCCAATGCAGCCTGGCCCACTGCAGCCTTGCCCACACCAGCCTGACCCACTCCAGCCTGGCCCACTGCAGCTTGGCCCACTGCAGCCTGGCCCACTCCAGCCTTGCCCACACCAGCCTGGCCCACTGCAGTCTGGCCCACTGCAGCCTGGCCCCCTGCAGCCTGGCCCAATGCAGCCTGACCCACTGCAGCCTGGCCCAATGCAGCCTGGCCCAATGCAGCCTGGCCCACTCCAGCCTGGCCCACTCCAGCCTGGCCAGCTCCAGCCTGGCCCACTCCAGCCTGGCCCACTCCAGCCTGGCCCAATGCAGCCTGGGCCACTCCAGCCTGGCCCACTGCAGCCTGGCCCACTGCAGCCTGGCCCAATGCAGCCTGGCCCACTGCAGCCTGGCCCACTGCAGCCTGGCCCAATGCAGCCTGGCCCACTGCAGCCTGACCCGCTCCAGCCTGGCCCAATGCAGCCTGGCCCAATGCAGCCTGGCCCACTCCAGCCTGGCCCACTGCAGCCTGACCCGCTCCAGCCTGACCCGCTCCAGCCTGGCCCGCTCAAGCCTGGCCCAATGCAGCCTGACCCACTGCAGCCTGGCCCAATGCAGTCTGGCCCAATGCAGCCTGGCCCACTGCAGCCTGGCCCAATGCAGCCTGACCCACTGCAGCCTGGCCCACTGCAGCCTGGCCCAATGCAGCCTGACCCACTGCAGCCTGGCCCACTGCAGCCTGGCCCAATGCAGCCTGGCCCACTCCAGCCTGGCCCAATGCAGCCTGGCCCAATGCAGCCTGGCCCACTGCAGCCTGGCCCACTGCAGCCTGGCCCACTGCAGCCTGGCCCACCGCAGCCTGGCCCACTGCAGCCTGACCCACTGCAGCCTGGCCCAATGCAGCCTGACCCACTCCAGCCTGGCCCAATGCAGCCTGGCCCACTGCAGCCTGGCCCAATGCAGCCTGACCCACTCCAGCCTGGCCCAATGCAGACTGACCCACTCCAGCCTGGCCCAATGCAGCCTGACCCGCTCCAGCCTGGCCCAATGCAGCCTGACCCACTCCAGCCTGGCCCAATGCAGACTGACCCACTGCAGCTTGGCCCACTCCAGCCTGGCCCACTGCAGTCTGGCCCAATGCAGCCTGGCCCACTGCAGCCTGGCCCAATGCAGCCTGGCCCACTCCAGCCTGGCCCACTGCAGCCTGGCCCACTGCAGCCTGGCCCAATGTAGCCTGGCCCACTGCAGCCTGGCCCACTGCAGCCTGACCCACTGCAGCCTGGCCCAATGCAGCCTGGCCCACTGCAGTCTGGCCCAATGCAGCATGGCCCACTCCAGCCTGGCCCAAACCTGTTGCTCTCGGTTTCAATGAGCCAAACTGTGACAGGATCTTTCTGCTGGCATTGGCCGCTCCGAAGATTTTGGTTCAGATCAGCAGGGTGACTGAGGCAAGCGAAGTAGATGACCTGTGCAGATCAGTATTACACAGGGCAAAGATTCTTCACCAGAGGCTCCCGATGTGTTTTAAGCAAGTTATGACTTGGTGTGGTAGAAAGATCGCGAATTACATGGAATAGAAACAGTTGAAGGCATTAGTGTTAACGCCTCATTATCCCACGATGTGTATAATGGTGTTAACACAACGTGAGGTCTGAGGAGTGATGCGCCTCATGAATTCCTGACAAAAACCTCTGGCCGCCTGATGCCAATTTGGGGAAAAACTCCTTAACTAAGTGAGTGGCTGCAGCAGCCAAGGAGAGGGCTGATGGTGGGGTGGCTGCAGCAGCCAAGGAGAGGGCTGATGGTGGGGGTGGCTGCAGCAGCCAAGGAGAGGGCTGATGGTGGGGGTGGCTGCAGCAGCCAAGGAGAGGGCTAATGGTGGGGGTGGCTGCAGCAGCCAAGGAGAGGGCTGATGGTGGGGTGGCTGCAGCAGCCAAGGAGAGGGCTGATGGTGGGGTGGCTGCAGCAGCCAAGGAGAGGGCTGATGGTGGGGGTGGCTGCAGCAGCCAAGGAGAGGGCTGATGGTGGGGGTGGCTGCAGCAGCCAAGGAGAGGGCTGATGGTGGGGGTAGCTGCAGCAGCCAAGGAGAGGGCTGGTGGTGGGGGTAGCTGCAGCAGCCAAGGAGAGGGCTGATGGTGGGGGTGGCTGCAGCAGCCAAGGAGAGGGCTGATGGTGGAGGTGGCTGCAGCAGGTAGGGTCTGTGGCGAGCAGCATTGAGTCAGAGAGGAGCCGTGTCCTCATTTGGACTCGAGAAGCTGAATGGCAGAAATAATAAATGCCACCGAGCAGAGTGTGTAATCAGTGGGGAAGCTAAAAGAGAAACTAATCCTTTGGAGCTTCGAAACTGCAGCAAGATCCAAATTCGAATTTGGGCACAGGAGGCAGGACATAATCTGTACTTTGCTGCCGTTGAAGATTCATTGAAAAGGTGACTAATCCTTCTGTATTTTCAGAGATAGAAACAAACCAGCCAATTACTTTGAATACATCACTTAAGTATTATTAGTTAGAATGAAGTAATCTTAAAGCAGACTAAAAAAAAAGATTCCCAGGCCATACCGGAACAAACGCAAGCCATCCTGTGACAAACACGGGCCTTCCTGTGACAAACGCGGGCCTTCCTGTGACAAACGCGGGCCATCCTGTGACAAACACGGGCCTTCTTGTGACAAACGCGGGCCTTCCTGTGACAAACGCGGGCCTTCCTGTGACAAACGCGGGCCTTCCTGTGACAAACGCGGGCCATCCTGTGACAAACGCGGGCCATCCTGTGACAAACGCGGGCCATCCTGTGACAAACGCGGGCCATCCTGTGACAAACTCGGGCCTTCCTGTGACAAACGCGGGCCATCCTGTGATAAACGCAGGCCTTCCTGTGATAAACGCAGGCCTTCCTGTGATAAACGCGGGCCATCCTGTGACAAACACGGGCCATCCTGCGACAAATGCCGGCCATTCTATGACAAGCAGAGGCCATCAGTCGAGAGATGGAAGAGCAAATATGTAGACAAATCTCTGCCTGTAAGAATGAGGGCAATAATAGTCGGAGATTTAACCGTCCCAATATCGACTGGGAATTAAACAATATAAGGGGAACTGAAGGAGAAAAACTCATGCAGTGTGTCCAGGAAAATCCTTTCACCCAATTAGTGACAAACCCAACAAGAGGAGATGCAATTCTAGACCTAGTCTTGGGGAACAAAGAAGGGCAAGTGGGTGAAGTGACAGCGACCGTATCTAGGATAGTGATCACAATTCAGTTAGATTCAGCATTACCATGGAAAAGGGCAGAGATAAAGCAGGAGTAGAAACATTGAAATGGGGGAAAGCAAATTTTGTATAAATGAGAAGGGACTTGGCTGAGGTGGACTGGCGAGCATTGCTCGAGGATAAATCAGTGGAAAACCAGTGGGAAGCACTAAAAGGAGAGATTCTAAATCATAGAATGAGAAAAGTTACAGCACAGAAGGAGGTTATTCAGCCCATCTTTTCCATGCCAGCCCGAGAACACCTGGATGCCCTTTCTAATCCCACCTTGTACAAATGTACAAAGTAGACATGCCCTCTGGTTGTCTGGACGAATACAGGGGAAGATCAAACAGAAAAAAAAAGGGGCCGAGAAGCATAAAGAACTCAGCACTGCAGACAGTCCAGACGAGTATAGCAAGTGCAGGGACAAGATCAAAAAGGAAATCAGAGACGGCATGAGAAAGATTCGCAAATACAGTTAAAGAAAATCCAAAGATGTTTTATCAATATATTAGTGGTAAAATTAGTTCAGGAAAAAGTGGGACCTATCAGAAATGAAAAGCGAACTTGTGTGTATCATAGAATCATAGAATTTATAGTGTAGAAGGAGGTCATTCGGCCCATCGAGTCTGCACCGGCCCTTGGAAAGAGCACCCTACTCCTCCACCCTATCCCCATAACCCCACCTAACCTTTTCAGACACTATGGGGCAATTTAGCATGGCCAATCCACCTAACCTGCACGTCTTTGGACTGTGGGACAAAACTGGAGAACCTGGAGGAAACCCACGCAGACACGGGGAGAACGTGCAGACTCCGCACAGACAGTGACCCAAGCTGGGAATCGAACCTGGGAGCCTGGCGCTGTGAAGCAACAGTGGTAACCACTGTGCTATCATGCTGATGCAAGGCTGTGGGAAGAGTTTTGAATGAATATTTTGTCTCCGTGTTTACAAAGGAAATGGATGTTGCAGATATAATTGTCCAGGAGGAACACTGAGATACTGGATGGGATAAAGCGGAAGTACTCAAAGGATTGAAATCCTTGCAAGTTGATAAGTCGCCAAGGCCAGATGGATTGTTTCCGAGGCTACTTAAGGAGGTCAGAGAGGAGATGGCAGATGCTCTGAGGATGATTTTCCAATCCTCACTGGACACAGGAGAGGTACCGGAGGACTGGAGAAATGCAAACGTACTCCCATTGTTTACAAAGGGACCCAAGGAAATGCCGAACAATTATAGGCCAATTAGTCTTAGTTTGGTAGTGGGTAAATGATCAGAATTAATCCTGAGAGATAGGATTAACTGTCACAGAGAAAGGCATGGATCAGTCCGGGATAGTCAGCATGCATTTGTTAAAGGACGGTCTTGCCTCATAAATTTGATTGAATACTTTGAGGAAGTGACAAGAAGGGTTGACGAGGTAGTGCAGTGGGTGTGGTGTACATGGATTTTAGTAAGGCGCTCGACAAAGTCCCACATGGCAGATTGGTCAAGAAAATGAAAGCCATGGGATACAGGAAATGTGGCAAATTAGATAAAAAGTTGGCTTAGTAACAGGAAACAAAGGGTAATGGTTGATGGCTGCCCTTGCAATTGAAAAGTTGTTTCAAATGGTGTTCCACAGGGCTTGACGTTGGGACCCTTACTGTTTGTGTTATATATTAACGATCTGGAGTGAACGTTGAGAGCATGATTGGGAACTTTGCAGATGACACAAAGATTGGCCGAGTTGTGGACAGTGAAGAGGAAAGTTACAACCTTGCAGATGATATAGATGGATTGGTGGAGTGGCCGATAAAGTGACAGATGGAATTTAACACCGAGAAGTGTGAGGTCATGCATTTAGGGAGGTCGAACAGTTGTAGGGAGTACACAATAAATGGGTACATACTAAGAGAGGTAGATGAAGTGAGAGATCTTGGTGTACAGGGACACAGGTCCCTCAGGGCAGCAGTTCAAGTTGACTAGATTGTAAAGAAAGCAAATGGAATGCTCTCCTTCATTGGCAGAGGTACAGAATATAAACGTAAGGATATAATGTTGGAATCGTATAAAACACTGGTGAAGCCACAACTGGAGTATTGTGGGCAGTTCTGGCCAGCACATTACAGGAAGGACGGTATTGCTCTGGAGAGAGAGCAGAGGAGGTTTATAAGAATGTGGCCAGGGCTGGAAAAGTGAGGCTCCGAGGAGAGATTGGAGGTTGGGGTTCTTTTCCCTGGAACAAAGAAGGCTGAGGGGTGACTTAATTGAGGTGCACAAAATTATGAGAATAGATAGGGTGGACAGAATAAAATGATTTCCCCTGGTGGAGAATTCTAGAACCAGGGGACAGAGATTCAAGATAAATGGCAGAAGGTGCAGAGGGGACATGAAGAACCTTTTTACACAGAGGGTAGCGGGAGTCTGGAATTTGCTACCCGAGTTGGTGGTGAAGGCAGAGACCCTAATCGGTACCTGGATCTGCATCTTAAGTGCTGTAAGATACAGGGCTATGGACCGGGAGCAGGAAGGTGAGATTAGAAAGGGCACCTGGGTATCCTCAGGCTGGCATGGACAAGATGGACCGAATGGCCTCCTTCTGTGCTGTAACATTTCCATAGTTCTATGGACGAGAGGACACACATTTAATATGATTAGCAAAATAAGCAAATTTGATGTGAGAAAAATGTTCGATGATTATTTGAACAGCAACAATGTTCAGGGGGAACGGGGAAAAGGCCAGGGAATGGCACTATGTCATGATGCTCATATAGAGAGACGGTGCAGTTATAGTGGGCCGAATGGCCTCCTTCTGCTCTGTATAAATCTATGATTCTGTGAATTTAGATTGAATATCGACTGTGCATGGACGTTAATCTGCATTTGAGACTGAAAATAGCTGGACCGCAATCCAAATTTAACCCCGAATGTGCGTGGCTGCAATCTGGCTTTGATTCTTAATTGACATTGCCTATAATTCAGGTTTTCCATTGGGTTTCTGCACACTGACCTGGATTAATTCTGGATTTGCATGCGCAGTAATCCAGGATTGATTCTGGATTTCCATGTGCAGTAATCCAGGATTGATTCTGGATTTCCATGTTCAGTAATTCAGGATTGATTCTGGATTTCCATGTTCAGTAATTCAGGATTGATTCTGGATTTCCTTGTGCAGTAATCCAGGATTGGTTCTGGATTTCCTTGCACAGTAATTCAGGATGGATTCTGGATTTCCATACGCCGTAATCCAGATTGATTCAGGATTTGCATATGCAGTAATCCAGAAGTGATTCTGGATTTGCATGCACAGTAATCCAGGATCGATTCTGGATTTGCATGCACAGTAATCCAGGATAGTTCTGGATTTCCTTGCGCAGTAATCCAGGATTGATTCTGGATTAGCATGGTCAGTAGTCCAGGATGGATTCTGGATTTCCTTGCGCAGTAATCTAGAATTGATTCTGGAATTGCATGCACAGTATTCCATGATTGATTCTGGCTTTGCATGCGCAGTAATCCAGGATTGATACTGGATTTGCTTGCGCAGTAATCCAGGATTGATACTGGATTTGCATGCTCAGTAATGCGGGGCAGCATGGTGGTTAGCATAAATGCTTCACAGCTCCAGGGTCCCAGGTTCGATTCCCGGCTGGGTCACTGTCTGTGTGGAGTCTGCACGTCCTCCCCGTGTGTGCGTGGGTTTCCTCCGGGTGCTCCGGTTTCCTCCCACAGTCCAAAAATGTGCGGGTTAGGTGGATTGGCCATGCTAAATTGCCCGTAGTGTCCTAATCAAAGTAAGGGGGGGTTGTTGGGTTACGGGTATAGGGTGGATACGTGGGTTTGAGTAGGGTGATCATTGCTCGGCACAACATCGAGGGCCGAAGGGCCTGTTCTGTGCTGTACTGTTCTATTCTATGAGTAATCCATGATTGATTCTGGCTTTGCATGCACAGTAATCCAGGATTGATTCTGGATTTGCATGTGCAGTAATCCAGGATTGATTCTGGATTTGCATGGTCAGTAGTCCAGGATGGATTCTGGATTTCCTTGCGCAATAATCCAGAATTGATTCTGGATTTGCATGCGCAGTAATCCAGGATTGATACTGGATTTGCATGCACAGTAATCCAGGATTGATTCTGGAATTGCATGCACAGTATGGGCAGCACAGTTTCATAGTGGTCAGCACTGCTGCCTTACAGCGCCAGGGACCCAGGTTCAATTCCAGCCTTAGGTGACTGAGTGGAGAACGTGCAAGTTCCACACAGACAGTGACCCAAGCAGGAATCGAACCTGGAACCCTGGAGCTGTGAAGCAACAGTGCTTACCACTGTGCTGCCATACCGTTGACTGGAGTGTAGATATCATGGTGTTGGGGGAGAGCGCAAAAATGCAAGGGGTGAGGCCATCAAAGAATTTGTGGATTGTCGCAAAAAACATCTGGTTCACTAATGTCCTTTAGGGAAGGAAATCTGCCGTCCTTACCCACAATGTGGTTGACTCTGGAATGGACGTGCGAGGCACTCCATTGTATTCAGCAGCTACGAAAACACAAAAACGGAATGAAACCGTCACTGCACTAGTAAACCAGCTGCCACGGGTACTGCTCTGGGGACCCAGGTTCAAATCCCGACACTGCAGATGGTGAAATTAGAATTCAGTAAAAATCTGGAATTAAAAGTCTAACGATGACCATGAAACCCTTGTCGATTGTCACTGCTATCCTTTAGGGAGGGAAATCTGCCGTCCTTACCCGGTCTGGCCTACACGTGACTCCAGACCCACAGCAATGTGGTTGACTATTAACTGCCCCTTGAGGGCAATTAGGGATGGGCACAGCCTGCGACGCCCACAGCCCATGAACAGATTTTAAAAAATGTTTTTTTTACAATACATTCGGGAGAGTTTCCTTGGGAGTCGTCAACATCGACTCGGGACCACACAGACACGGGGAGAACGTGCAGACTCCGCACAGACAGCGACCCAAGCCGGGTCCCTGGCGCTGTGAAGCAGCAGTGCTAACCGTGCCCTGACGGAGTGCAGGATGGTGTACCCCCCCCACCCCGGCAGTGTGACTGTAGGGCCCCCCCTCCCCCGGGGCAGAGTGTGACTGTAGGGCCCCCCCTCCCCCGGGGCAGAGTGTGACTGTACCCCCCCTCCCCCGGGGCAGAGTGTGACTGTAGGGCCCCCCCTCCCCCGGGGCAGAGTGTGACTGTAGGGCCCCCCCTCCCCCGGGGCAGAGTGTGACTGTACCCCCCCCCCTCCCCCAGGCAGAGTGTGACTGTAGGGCCCCCCCCCTCCCCCGGGGCAGAGTGTGACTGTAGGGCCCCCCCTCCCCCCGGGCAGAGTGTGACTGTACCCCCCCTCCCCCGGGGCAGAGTGTGACTGTACCCCCCCCCCCCCCGCCCCCGGGGCAGAGTGTGACTGTAGGGCCCCCCCTCCCCCGGGGCAGAGTGTGACTGTAGGGCCCCTCCCTCCCCCGGGGCAGAGTGTGACTGTACCCCCCCCCCCCCGGGGCAGAGTGTGACTGTACCCCCCCCTCCCCCAGGGCAGAGTGTGACTGTAGGGCCCCCCCTCCCCCGGGCAGAGTGTGACTGTAGGGCCCCCCCCTCCCCCGGGGCAGAGTGTGACTGTAGGGCCCCCCCTCCCCCGGGGCAGAGTGTGACTGTAGGGCCCCCCTCCCCCCCGGGCAGAGTGTGACTGTACCCCCCCCTCCCCCGGGGCAGAGTGTGACTGTACCCCCCCCCCCCCCCCGGGGCAGAGTGTGACTGTAGGCCCCCCCCTCCCCCGGGCAGAGTGCGACTGTAGGCCCCCCCCTCCCCCGGATCAGAGTGTGACTGTAGGGCCCCCCCTCCCCCCGGGCAGAGTTTGACTGTACCCCCCCTCCCCCGGGGCAGAGTGTGACTGTACCCCCCCTCCCCCGGGGCAGAGTGTGACTGTAGGGCCCCCCCCTCCCCCCGGGGCAGAGTGTGACTGTACCCCCCTCCCCCCGGGGCAGAGTGTGACTGTAGGGCCCCCCCCCCCCCCCGGGCAGAGTGTGACTGTACCCCCCCCCCCCCCCCCGGGGCAGAGTGTGACTGTAGGGCCCCCCTCCCCCAGACAGAGTGTGACTGTACCCACCCCCCCTCCCCCGGGGCAGTGTGTGACTGTAGGGCCCCACCTCCCCCCGGGAAGAGTGTGACTGTACCCCCCCCCTCCCCCGGGCAGAGTGTGACTGTACCCCCCCCTCCCCCAGACAGAGTGTGACTGTACCCCCCCCCCCCCCCCGGGGCAGAGTGTGACTGTAGGGCCCCCCCCCTCCCCCCGGGCAGAGTGTGACTGTACCCCCCCCCCTCCCCCGGGGCAGAGTGTGACTGTAGGGCCCCCCTCCCCCAGACAGAGTGTGACTGTACCCACCCCCCCTCCCCCGGGGCAGAGTGTGACTGTACCCCCCCCCCCTCCCCTGGGGCAGAGTGTGACTGTAGGGCCCCCCTCCCCCAGACAGAGGTGTGACTGTACCCCCCCCCTCCCCCGGGGCAGAGGTGTGACTGTAGGGCCCCCCCTCCCCCCGGGCAGAGTGTGACTGTACCCCCCCCCCCCCCCGGGCAGAGTGTGACTGTACCCCCCCCTCCCCCCGGGCAGAGTGTGACTGTACCCCCCCCCTCCCCCGGGCAGAGTGTGACTGTACCCCCCCCCCCTCCCCCAGACAGAGTGTGACTGTAGGGCCCCTCCACCCCCAGGCAGAGTGTGACTGTACCCACCCCCCTCCCCCGGGCAGAGTGTGACTGTACCCCCCCCTCCCCCGGGGCAGAGTGTGACTGTACCCCCCTCCCCCGGGGCAGAGTGTGACTGTACCCCTCCCCCTCCCCCGGGCAGAGTGTGACTGTACCCCCCCTCCCCCGGGGCAGAGTGTGACTGTACCCCCCCCCCCCCTCCCCCCGGGCAGAGTGTGACTGTACCCCCCCTCCCCCGGGGCAGAGTGTGACTGTACCCCCCCCCTCCCCCAGACAAAGTGTGACTGTACCCCCCCCTCCCCCGGGCAGAGTGTGACTGTACCCCCCCCCCTCCCCAGACAGAGTGTGACTGTACCCCCCTTCCCCCGGGGCAGAGTGTGACTGTACCCCCCTTCCCCCGGGGCAGAGTGTGACTGTAGGGCCCCCCTCCCCCGGGGCAGAGTGTGACTGTCGGGCCCCCCCCTCCCCCGGGGCAGAGTGTGACTGTAGGGCCCCCCCTCCCCCGGGCAGAGTGTGACTGTAGGGCCCCCCTCCCCCAGACAGAGTGTGACTGTACCCCTCCCTCCCCCCGGGCAGAGTGTGACTGTACCCCCCCCCCCCTCCCCCGGGCAGAGTGTGACTGTAGGGCCCCCCCCTCCCCCCGGGCAGAGTGTGACTGTACCCCCCCCTCCCCCGGGCAGAGTGTGACTGTACCCCCCCTCCCCCCCGGGCAGAGTGTGACTGTACCCCCCCTCCCCCCGGGCAGAGTGTGACTGTACCCCCCCCCCCTCCCCCGGGCAGAGTGTGACTGTACCCCCCCTCCCCCGGGGCAGAGTGTGACTGTAGGGCCCCCCCTCCCCCGGGCAGAGTGTGACTGTACCCCCCCCTCCCCCGGGGCAGAGTGTGACTGTAGGGCCCCCCCTCCCCCGGGCAGAGTGTGACTGTAGGGCCCCCCTCCCCCAAGACAGAGTGTGACTGTACCCCTCCCTCCCCCGGGCAGAGTGTGACTGTACCCCCCCCCTCCCCCGGGCAGAGTGTGACTGTAGGG
>NC_052155.1:1290261-1397949 GCF_902713615.1 Scyliorhinus canicula | reverse complement strand
CACTGACCCTGACGATGGGACTGACCCTGACGATGGGACTGACCCTGACGATGGGACTGACCCTGACGATGGGGCTGACCCTGACGATGGGACTGACCCTGACGATGGGACTGACCCTGACGATGGGACTGACCCTGACGATGACACTGACCCTGACGATGGGACTGACCCTGACGATGACACTGACCCTGACGATGTGTGATTGGCTGGAAGATTGACTGGGATATTTATTTTGCACAGTTTTGTTTGAGTTGCAAATAGTGAGAAATGCAGAGCAGTTTATGCTCCCCTCAGATTTCACGTGTGTGGGTATTTAATAAAACAAGTCAGTTGAAAGTATGAATGTCAAATCTTTGTCTTGCTGTGTCCCTCAGACCCAGGCCTAACATAGCCACAGAGCAGAAAGGGTTACATTCAGAACCATCTCCCTCGCTCTCTGTTCATTTCTTCAGGGTGACAGTGATCGCTCTTCAGATGGTAATCATATGCGAACGAGTAATAAAAGCAGAGATTTTAATGATAGCTTGCATGTTCCTATCAGTTCTGCTTCGTCTCCTTCCCATCCCGTCTCCCAGAGCTCCATCGCTCAGTCAGTTTAAACCAAATATCATCGGCTTCCGTGTAAGCAGTTAGAGGAACACTTGTAAATGACACCGCTGACTCGTTCTCTAATTAGAGCTTAATTAACAAGATACACTCAGGACAGTAATTATCTCGCTCCAGCCTCTGCCTGTCATATCTCAGAGTGTCTATGAATAGACACAGTCTAACCCTTCTGCTGTTGCTGATTCTCCTCCAGCCTGTTAAGTGAATAACACATTTGCCACACCATTTTGCTCACTTATCAAAGCTTTTAAAAGTTAATAACTTTCCTCGGGAGATTCCCAGTTTATACAATATGATGTTTGGAGGTTGCATGTGTGTTTTGAAGTACTTCCCAGGTTCTGCTTGGAAACAATCCTGTCACAATCAGCTGACGGGCTGCAGACGGAGGCAGTACAGAAACACCGATCAAATCAGCAACAGAAAGTCCAGCAGTCACAAGCAGTACCTCTCCTCCCCTGAAGGTGCTGGGGCATCATCTTTTCGGACGCGATAGGTGAGAATGTGGGGGGATGTAGGTGTACACGTGGCTGCAGCTTGCCAGCCCTGCATGCATCCATCACCGACCCAGCTATTCCCCCACCGGTTTTTACGTGTTCTGCAGGGTGTTCTACACGGTGCGGCAGCGAGACCCTGCGGTAGCGAAATCTGCCTGGGTGTGGCGGCGAATGTTCCGGAATGGAACTCCAGGGATCGTCCGTTGGCACCGGACTCAGGAACAGAGAATTCAGCGCGCTGACTCTCACTGGGGTACAGGGACCCCCTCCCCCTCCTGAAGGTGCTGACTCTCACTGGGGTACAGGGACCCCCTCCCCCTCCTGAAGGTGCTGACTCTCACTGGGGTACAGGGACCCCCTCCCCTCCTGAAGGTGCTGACTCTCACTGGGGTACAGGGACCCCCTCCCCTCCTGAAGGTGCTGACTCTCACTGGGGTACGGGTCCCTCTCCTGAAGGTGCTGACTCTCACTGGGGTACGGGTCCCTCTCCTGAAGGTGCTGACTCTCACTGGGGTACAGGGTCCCCTCTCCTGAAGGTGCTGACTCTCACTGGGGTACAGGGTCCCGTCCTCTCCTGAAGGTGCTGACTCTCACTGGGGTACAGGGTCCCTCTCCTGAAGGTGCTGACTCTCACTGGGGTACAGGGTCCCCCTCTCCTGAAGGTGCTGACTCTCACTGGGGTACAGGGTCCCCCTCCTCTCCTGAAGGTGCTGACTCTCACTGGGGTACAGGGTCCCCTCCTCTCCTGAAGGTGCTGACTCTCACTGGGGTACAGGGTCCCCTCCTCTCCTGAAGGTGCTGACTCTCACTGGGGTACAGGGTCCCCCTCCTCTCCTGAAGGTGCTGACTCTCACTGGGGTACAGGGTCCCCTCCTCTCCTGAAGGTGCTGACTCTCACTGGGGTACAGAGTCCCCCTCCTCTCCTGAAGGTGCTGACTCTCACTGGGGTACAGGGTCCCCCTCCTCTCCTGAAGGTGCTGACTCTCACTGGGGTACAGGGTCCCCCTCCTCTCCTGAAGGTGCTGACTCTCACTGGGGTACAGGGTCCCCTCCTCTCCTGAAGGTGCTGACTCTCACTGGGGTACAGGGTCCCTCCTCTCCTGAAGGTGCTGACTCTCACTGGGGTACAGGGTCCCCTCCTCTCCTGAAGGTGCTGACTCTCACTGGGGTACAGGGTCCCCTCTCTCCTGAAGGTGCTGACTCTCACTGGGGTACAGGGTCCCCTCCTCTCCTGAAGGTGCTGACTCTCACTGGGGTACAGGGTCCCCCTCCTCCTGAAGGTGCTGACTCTCACTGGGGTACAGGGTCCCCTCCTCTCCTGAAGGTGCTGACTCTCACTGGGGTACAGGGTCCCCTCCTCTCCTGAAGGTGCTGACTCTCACTGGGGTACAGGGTCCCCTCCTCTCCTGAAGGTGCTGACTCTCACTGGGGTACAGGGTCCCCTCCTCTCCTGAAGGTGCTGACTCTCACTGGGGTACAGGGTCCCCTCCTCTCCTGAAGGTGCTGACTCTCACTGGGGTACAGACCTCCCTCCTCTCCTGAAGGTGCTGACTCTCACTGGGGTACAGGGTCCCCCTCCTCTCCTGAAGGTGCTGACTCTCACTGGGGTACAGGGTCCCCTCCTCTCCTGAAGGTGCTGACTCTCACTGGGGTACAGGGTCCCTCTCTCCTGAAGGTGCTGACTCTCACTGGGGTACAGGGTCCCCTCCTCTCCTGAAGGTGCTGACTCTCACTGGGGTACAGGGTCCCCTCCTCTCCTGAAGGTGCTGACTCTCACTGGGGTACAGGGTCCCCCTCCTCTCCTGAAGGTGCTGACTCTCACTGGGGTACAGGGTCCCCTCCTCTCCTGAAGGTGCTGACTCTCACTGGGGTACAGGGTCCCCTCCTCTCCTGAAGGTGCTGACTCTCACTGGGGTACAGGGTCCCCCTCCTCTCCTGAAGGTGCTGACTCTCACTGGGGTACAGGGTCCCCTCCTCTCCTGAAGGTGCTGACTCTCACTGGGGTACAGGGTCCCCCTCCTCTCCTGAAGGTGCTGACTCTCACTGGGGTACAGGGTCCCCTCCTCTCCTGAAGGTGCTGACTCTCACTGGGGTACAGGGTCCCCTCCTCTCCTGAAGGTGCTGACTCTCACTGGGGTACAGAGTCCCCCTCCTCTCCTGAAGGTGCTGACTCTCACTGGGGTACAGGGTCCCCTCCTCTCCTGAAGGTGCTGACTCTCACTGGGGTACAGGGTCCCCTCCTCTCCTGAAGGTGCTGACTCTCACTGGGGTACAGGGTCCCCTCCTCTCCTGAAGGTGCTGACTCTCACTGGGGTACAGGGTCCCCTCCTCCTGAAGGTGCTGACTCTCACTGGGGTACAGGGTCCCCCCTCCTCTCCTGAAGGTGCTGACTCTCACTGGGGTACAGGGTCCCCTCCTCTCCTGAAGGTGCTGACTCTCACTGGGGTACAGGGTCCCCTCTCCTGAAGGTGCTGACTCTCACTGGGGTACAGGGTCCCCTCCTCTCCTGAAGGTGCTGACTCTCACTGGGGTACAGGGTCCCCTCCTCTCCTGAAGGTGCTGACTCTCACTGGGGTACAGGGTCCCCTCCTCTCCTGAAGGTGCTGACTCTCACTGGGGTACAGGGTCCCCTCCTCTCCTGAAGGTGCTGACTCTCACTGGGGTACAGGGTCCCCCTCCTCTCCTGAAGGTGCTGACTCTCACTGGGGTACAGGGTCCCCTCCTCTCCTGAAGGTGCTGACTCTCACTGGGGTACAGGGTCCCCCTCCTCTCCTGAAGGTGCTGACTCTCACTGGGGTACAGGGTCCCCCTCCTCTCCTGAAGGTGCTGACTCTCACTGGGGTACAGGGTCCCCTCCTCTCCTGAAGGTGCTGACTCTCACTGGGGTACAGAGTCCCCCTCCTCTCCTGAAGGTGCTGACTCTCACTGGGGTACAGGGTCCCCCTCCTCTCCTGAAGGTGCTGACTCTCACTGGGGTACAGGGTCCCCCTCCTCTCCTGAAGGTGCTGACTCTCACTGGGGTACAGGGTCCCCTCCTCTCCTGAAGGTGCTGACTCTCACTGGGGTACAGGGTCCCCCTCCTCTCCTGAAGGTGCTGACTCTCACTGGGGTACAGGGTCCCCCTCCTCTCCTGAAGGTGCTGACTCTCACTGGGGTACAGGGTCCCCTCCTCTCCTGAAGGTGCTGACTCTCACTGGGGTACAGGGTCCCCTCTCCTGAAGGTGCTGACTCTCACTGGGGTACAGGGTCCCCTCCTCTCCTGAAGGTGCTGACTCTCACTGGGGTACAGGGTCCCTCTCCTGAAGGTGCTGACTCTCACTGGGGTACAGGGTCCCTCTCCTGAAGGTGCTGACTCTCACTGGGGTACAGACTCCCCCTCCTCTCCTGAAGGTGCTGACTCTCACTGGGGTACAGGGTCCCCTCCTCTCCTGAAGGTGCTGACTCTCACTGGGGTACAGACTCCCCCTCCTCTCCTGAAGGTGCTGACTCTCACTGGGGTACAGGGTCCCCTCCTCTCCTGAAGATGCTGACTCTCACTGGGGTACAGGGTCCCCTCTCCTGAAGGTGCTGACTCTCACTGGGGTACAGGGTCCCCTCCTCTCCTGAAGGTGCTGACTCTCACTGGGGTACAGGGTCCCCTCCTCTCCTGAAGGTGCTGACTCTCACTGGGGTACAGGGTCCCCTCTCCTGAAGGTGCTGACTCTCACTGGGGTACAGGGTCCCCCTCCTCTCCTGAAGGTGCTGACTCTCACTGGGGTACAGGGTCCCTCTCCTGAAGGTGCTGACTCTCACTGGGGTACAGGGTCCCCCCTCCTCTCCTGAAGGTGCTGACTCTCACTGGGTACAGGGTCCCCCTCCTCTCCTGAAGGTGCTGACTCTCACTGGGGTACAGGGTCCCTCCTCTCCTGAAGGTGCTGACTATCACTGGGGTACAGGGCCCCCCTCCTCTCCTGAAGGTGCTGACTCTCACTGGGGTACAGGGTCCCCTCCTCTCCTGAAGGTGCTGACTCTCACTGGGGTACAGACTCCCCCTCCTCTCCTGAAGGTGCTGACTCTCACTGGGGTACAGGGTCCCCCTCCTCTCCTGAAGGTGCTGACTCTCACTGGGGTACAGGGTCCCCCTCTCTGAAGGTGCTGACTCTCACTGGGGTACAGGGCCCCCTCCTCTCCTGAAGGTGCTGACTCTCACTGGGGTACAGGGTCCCCTCCTCTCCTGAAGGTGCTGACTCTCACTGGGGTACAGGGTCCCCCTCCTCTCCTGAAGGTGCTGACTCTCACTGGGGTACAGGGTCCCCTCCTCTCCTGAAGGTGCTGACTCTCACTGGGGTACAGGACTCCCCCTCCTCTCCTGAAGGTGCTGACTCTCACTGGGGTACAGGGTCCCCCTCCTCTCCTGAAGGTGCTGACTCTCACTGGGGTACAGGGTCCCCCTCCTCTCCTGAAGGTGCTGACTCTCACTGGGGTACAGGGTCCCCTCCTCTCCTGAAGGTGCTGACTCTCACTGGGGTACAGGGTCCCCCTCCTCTCCTGAAGGTGCTGACTCTCACTGGGGTACAGGGTCCCCCTCCTCTCCTGAAGGTGCTGACTCTCACTGGGGTACAGGGTCCCCTCCTCTCCTGAAGGTGCTGACTCTCACTGGGGTACAGGGTCCCCTCCTCCTGAAGGTGCTGACTCTCACTGGGGTACAGGGTCCCCTCCTCTCCTGAAGGTGCTGACTCTCACTGGGGTACAGGGTCCCTCCTCTCCTGAAGGTGCTGACTCTCACTGGGGTACAGGGTCCCCTCCTCTCCTGAAGGTGCTGACTCTCACTGGGGTACAGGGTCCCCTCCTCTCCTGAAGGTGCTGACTCTCACTGGGGTACAGGGTCCCCTCCTCTCCTGAAGGTGCTGACTCTCACTGGGGTACAGGGTCCCCTCCTCTCCTGAAGGTGCTGACTCTCACTGGGGTACAGGGTCCCCTCCTCTCCTGAAGGTGCTGACTCTCACTGGGGTACAGGGTCCCCTCCTCTCCTGAAGGTGCTGACTCTCACTGGGGTACAGGGTCCCCTCCTCTCCTGAAGGTGCTGACTCTCACTGGGGTACAGGGTCCCCTCTCCTGAAGGTGCTGACTCTCACTGGGGTACAGGGTCCCCTCCTCTCCTGAAGGTGCTGACTCTCACTGGGGTACAGGGTCCCCTCCTCTCCTGAAGGTGCTGACTCTCACTGGGGTACAGGGTCCCCTCCTCTCCTGAAGGTGCTGACTCTCACTGGGGTACAGGGTCCCTCTCCTCTCCTGAAGGTGCTGACTCTCACTGGGGTACAGGGTCCCCTCCTCTCCTGAAGGTGCTGACTCTCACTGGGGTACAGGACTCCCCCTCCTCTCCTGAAGGTGCTGACTCTCACTGGGGTACAGGGTCCCCTCCTCTCCTGAAGGTGCTGACTCTCACTGGGGTACAGGGTCCCTCTCCTGAAGGTGCTGACTCTCACTGGGGTACAGAGTCCCCCTCCTCTCCTGAAGGTGCTGACTCTCACTGGGGTACAGGGTCCCCTCCTCTCCTGAAGGTGCTGACTCTCACTGGGGTACAGGGTCCCCTCCTCTCCTGAAGGTGCTGACTCTCACTGGGGTACAGGGTCCCCTCTCCTGAAGGTGCTGACTCTCACTGGGGTACAGGGTCCCCTCCTCTCCTGAAGGTGCTGACTCTCACTGGGGTACAGGGTCCCCTCCTCTCCTGAAGGTGCTGACTCTCACTGGGGTACAGGGTCCCCCTCCTCTCCTGAAGGTGCTGACTCTCACTGGGGTACAGGGTCCCCCCTCCTCTCCTGAAGGTGCTGACTCTCACTGGGGTACAGAGTCCCCTCCTCTCCTGAAGGTGCTGACTCTCACTGGGGTACAGGGTCCCCTCTCCTGAAGGTGCTGACTCTCACTGGGGTACAGGGTCCCCCTCCTCTCCTGAAGGTGCTGACTCTCACTGGGGTACAGGGTCCCCTCCTCTCCTGAAGGTGCTGACTCTCACTGGGGTACAGGGTCCCCCTCCTCTCCTGAAGGTGCTGACTCTCACTGGGGTACAGGGTCCCCTCCTCTCCTGAAGGTGCTGACTCTCACTGGGGTACAGGGTCCCCTCCTCTCCTGAAGGTGCTGACTCTCACTGGGGTACAGGGTCCCCTCCTCTCCTGAAGGTGCTGACTCTCACTGGGGTACAGGGTCCCTCCTCTCCTGAAGGTGCTGACTCTCACTGGGGTACAGGGTCCCCTCCCTCTCCTGAAGGTGCTGACTCTCACTGGGGTACAGGGTCCCCCTCCTCTCCTGAAGGTGCTGACTCTCACTGGGGTACAGGGTCCCCCTCTCCTGAAGGTGCTGACTCTCACTGGGGTACAGGGTCCCCTCCTCTCCTGAAGGTGCTGACTCTCACTGGGGTACAGGGTCCCCTCCTCTCCTGAAGGTGCTGACTCTCACTGGGGTACAGACTCCCCCTCCTCTCCTGAAGGTGCTGACTCTCACTGGGGTACAGGGTCCCCCTCTCCTGAAGGTGCTGACTCTCACTGGGGTACAGGGTCCCCCTCCTCTCCTGAAGGTGCTGACTCTCACTGGGGTACAGACTCCCCTCCTCTCCTGAAGGTGCTGACTCTCACTGGGGTACAGGGTCCCCCTCCTCTCCTGAAGGTGCTGACTCTCACTGGGGTACAGGGTCCCCCTCTCCTGAAGGTGCTGACTCTCACTGGGGTACAGGGTCCCCTCCTCTCCTGAAGGTGCTGACTCTCACTGGGGTACAGGGTCCCCTCCTCTCCTGAAGGTGCTGACTCTCACTGGGGTACAGGGTCCCCCTCCTCTCCTGAAGGTGCTGACTCTCACTGGGGTACAGGGTCCCCTCCTCTCCTGAAGGTGCTGACTCTCACTGGGGTACAGGGTCCCCCTCCTCTCCTGAAGGTGCTGACTCTCACTGGGGTACAGGGTCCCCTCCTCTCCTGAAGGTGCTGACTCTCACTGGGGTACAGGGTCCCCTCCTCTCCTGAAGGTGCTGACTCTCACTGGGGTACAGGGTCCCCTCTCTCCTGAAGGTGCTGACTCTCACTGGGGTACAGGGTCCCCTCCTCTCCTGAAGGTGCTGACTCTCACTGGGGTACAGGGTCCCCCCCTCCTGAAGGTGCTGACTCTCACTGGGGTACAGGGTCCCCTCCTCTCCTGAAGGTGCTGACTCTCACTGGGGTACAGGGTCCCCTCCTCTCCTGAAGGTGCTGACTCTCACTGGGGTACAGGGTCCCCTCCTCTCCTGAAGGTGCTGACTCTCACTGGGCTACAGGGTCCCCTCTCCTGAAGGTACTGACTCTCACTGGGGTACAGACTCCCCCTCCTCTCCTGAAGGTGCTGACTCTCACTGGGGTACAGGGTCCCCTACCCTCCCGAAGGTGCTGACTCTCACTGGGGTACAGGGCTCCCCTCCTCTCCTGAAGGTGCTGACTCTCACTGGGGTACAGGGTCCCCTCCCCTCCTGAAGGAGCTGACTCTCACTGGGGTACAGGGTCCCCTCCCTCCCTGAAGGTGCTGACTCTCACTGGGGTACAGACTCCCCTCCTCTCCTGAAGGTGCTGACTCTCACTGGGGTACAGGGTCCCCCTCCTCTCCTGAAGGTGCTGACTCTCACTGGGGTACAGGGTCCCTCCCCTCCTGAAGATGCTGACTCTCACTGGGGTACAGGGTCCCCTCTCCTGAAGGTGCTGACTCTCACTAGGGTACAGGGTCCCCTCCCTCTCCTGAAGGTGCTGACTCTCACTGGGGTACAGGGTCCCCTCTCCTGAAGGTGCTGACTCTCACTGGGGTACAGGGTCCCCTCCCTCCTGAAGGTGCTGACTCTCACTGGGGTACAGGGTCCCCCTCCTCTCCTGAAGGTGCTGACTCTCACTGGGGTACAGGGTCCCCTCCTCTCCTGAAGGTGCTGACTCTCACTGGGGTACAGGGTCCCCTCTCCTGAAGGTGCTGACTCTCACTGGGGTACAGGGTCCCCTCTCCTGAAGGTGCTGACTCTCACTGGGGTACAGGGTCCCCCTCTCCTGAAGGTGCTGACTCTCACTGGGGTACAGGGTCCCTCTCCTGAAGGTGCTGACTCTCACTGGGGTACAGGGTCCCTCTCCTGAAGGTGCTGACTCTCACTGGGGTACAGGGTTCCCCTCCTCTCCTGAAGGTGCTGACTCTCACTGGGGTACAGGGTCTCCCCTCCTCTCCTGAAGGTGCTGACTCTCACTGGGGTACAGACTCCCCCTCCTCTCCTGAAGGTGCTGACTCTCACTGGGGTACAGGGTCCCCTCCTCTCCTGAAGGTGCTGACTCTCACTGGGGTACAGGGTCCCCCTCCTCTCCTGAAGGTGCTGACTCTCACTGGGGTACAGGGTCCCCTCCTCCCTGAAGGTGCTGACTCTCACTGGGGTACAGGGTCCCCTCCTCTCCTGAAGGTGCTGACTCTCACTGGGGTACAGGGTCCCCTCCTCTCCTGAAGGTGCTGACTCTCACTGGGGTACAGGGTCCCCTCCTCTCCTGAAGGTGCTGACTCTCACTGGGGTACAGACCCCCCTCCTCTCCTGAAGGTGCTGACTCTCACTGGGGTACAGGGTCCCCTCCTCTCCTGAAGGTGCTGACTCTCACTGGGGTACAGGGTCCCTCCCTCCTGAAGTGCTGACTCTCACTGGGGTACAGGGTCCCCTCCTCTCCTGAAGGTGCTGACTCTCACTGGGGTACAGGGTCCCCTCCTCTCCTGAAGGTGCTGACTCTCACTGGGGTACAGGGTCCCTCTCCTGAAGGTGCTGACTCTCACTGGGGTACAGGGTCCCCTCCTCTCCTGAAGGTGCTGACTCTCACTGGGGTACAGGGTCCCCCTCCTCTCCTGAAGGTGCTGACTCTCACTGGGGTACAGGGTCCCTCCTCTCCTGAAGGTGCTGACTCTCACTGGGGTACAGGGTCCCCTCCTCTCCTGAAGGTGCTGACTCTCACTGGGGTACAGGGTCCCCTCCTCTCCTGAAGGTGCTGACTCTCACTGGGGTACAGGGTCCCCTCTCCTGAAGGTGCTGACTCTCACTGGGGTACAGGGTCCCCCTCCTCTCCTGAAGGTGCTGACTCTCACTGGGGTACAGGGTCCCTCCTCTCCTGAAGGTGCTGACTCTCACTGGGGTACAGGACTCCCCTCCTCTCCTGAAGGTGCTGACTCTCACTGGGGTACAGACTCCCCCTCCTCTCCTGAAGGTGCTGACTCTCACTGGGGTACAGGGTCCCCCCTCCTGAAGGTGCTGACTCTCACTGGGGTACAGGGTCCCCTCCTCCTGAAGGTGCTGACTCTCACTGGGGTACAGGGTCCCCCTCCTCTCCTGAAGGTGCTGACTCTCACTGGGGTACAGCTCTGGACAGGGAGCACAGAACAGCTCTGTTATCTTTCAGGCATTAACTTGTTTTGAATGTACTTTATTGAAAGGCTTGTCTGCAGACATTCAATAATCAAACATCAACACCATCTTTACTGCTGGAGAAGATGGAGCTCGTGCCAAAACAAGGATTTGTAATGTCCCGCACCTTATCAACCAGAGGGACCCTGATGCTCATTTTGGAAAATATTTTATTCAGGCATTTGTAATTTTAACATTTTAAGCAACAGAGTTCTGACATTGCAAAACCCCCACAATAACACACCCAACTACCCCCAGCCCTAAACCCCAACATTAGAATCCCTGCCCTTATACATCACTTCCATGCCCCCCCCCCCCCACCTCTTTGACGGTCAGTTCTCCCTGAATAAGTCGATCAACGGCTGCCACCTCCGAGCGAACCCTGGAATGAACCCTTAAAGTGAACTTAATCTTCTCTACCCTGAGAAACCCTGTCATGTCCCTGACCCAAACCCCCGACTTTGGAGGTTGTGTATCCCTCCATCCCAGCAGAATCCGTCTCCGGGCCACCCCCCCCGGAGCTCCCGGATCTTCCACCTCTCGATTCGGAGTCACCCTCCCTCTGACATGACATCTGAGAATCCCTGGAGAAATCCCCTCAACCTCGGACACGTCCAAAACATATGTACACGGTTCGCCAGACTTCCCCACATCGCCCACACCTGTCCTCCACCCCCTCAAAAAACCTACTCATCCGGGACACAGTCGTATCAGCCACGCGGACAACCTTGAACTGGATCAGGCTGAGCCTGGTACACGACAAGGATGCACTGACTCTCCTCAGGGCTCCTCCCATAGCCCGACTTCCAACTCCCCTCCCAACTCGTCTTCCCACTTCCTCTTCACCTCCCGACTGGGAACCCCTCCCACTCCATCAGTTCCTTATATCTCCGAGACCCTCCCCTCCCCAACCCCTGTTTTTGACATCACCTTATCCTGTAGTCCCCTCAGGGGGAAGCGAGGGAAGCTTGGGAACAGCCTCCGTACAAAATTCCATACCTGCAGGTACCAGAACCCATTCCCACCCGGCAAATCAAACTCCTCCTCGATCTCCTCCAGGCTGGGGAAACCCTCCTCAATGAAGAGATTCCCAAATCTCTCAATCCCTGCCCGCTGCCAACTCCAGCCCCCCCCCCCCCCCCCCCCCCCCCCCCCGGAGCGAGCCGGTGATTGTCACAGATCAGTGACCACACCGATGCCCCCTCCAATCCCATATGCTGCCCCCATTGCCCCCACACTCTCAGGGCTGCCACTACCACTGGGCTTGTGGAGTACCGGGCCGGCGAGAACGGCAGAGGTGCCGTTAACAAAGCCTTCAGACTCGTGCCCTGACAGGATGCCGCCTCCATTAGCTCCCACACCAGCCATCACCCACAGGCCATTTCCTTACCATCGATATACAGGGGCTGGTTTAGCACAGGGCTAAATCGCTGGCTTTTAAAGCAGACCAAGCAGGCCAGCAGCACGGTTCAATTCCCGTACTAGCCTCCCCGGACAGGCGCCGGAATGTGGCGACTAGGGGCTTTTCACAGTAACTTCATTGAAGCTGACTCGTGACAATAAGCGATTTTCATTTTCATATATTAGCTGCCCAGTCGTAATTAATAAAGTTCGGAAGGGCCAAGCCCCCCCTCCCGTGCCACTGCTCAAGAACAAAGAACAAAGAAAATTACAGCACAGGAACAGGCCCTTCGGCCCTCCCAGCCTGCGCCGATCCAGATCCTTTATCTAAACCTGTTGTCTATTTTCCAAGGTCTACTTCTCTCTGTTCCCCGCCTGTTCATATACCTGTCTAGATGCTTCTTAAATGATGCTATCGTGCCCGCCTCTACCACCTCCGCTGGCAAAGCGTTCCAAGCACCCACCACCCTCTGCGTAAATACTTTCCACGCACATCTCCCTTAAACTTTCCCCCTCTCATCTTGAAATCGTGACCCCTTGTAACTGACACCCCCACTCATGGAAAAAGCTTGTTGCTATCCACCCTGTCCATACCTCTCATAATTTTGTAGACCTCAATCAGGTCCCCCCTCAATCTCCGTCTTTCCAACGAAAACAATCCTAATCTACTCAACCTTTCTTCATAGCTAGCACCCTCCATACCAGGCAACATCCTGGTGAACCTCCTCTGCACCCTCTCCAAAGCATCCACATCCTTCTGGAAATGTGGCGACCAGAACTGCACGCAGTATTCCAAATGTGGCCGAACCAAAGTCCTATACAACTGTAACATGACCTGCCTACTCTTGTGTTCAATACCCCGTCCGATGAAGGCAAGCATGCTGTATACCTTCTTGACCACTCTATCAACCTGCGTTGCCACCTTCAGGGTACAATGGACCTGAACTCCCAGATCTCTCTGTACATCAATTTTCCCCAGGACCCTTCCATTGACCATATAGTCCGCTCTTGAATTTGATCTTCCAAAATGCATCACCTCGCATTTGCCTGGATTGAACTCAATCTACCATTTCTCTGCCCAACTCTCCAATCTATCTATATTTTGTTGTATTCTCTGACAGTCCTCCTCGCTATCTGCAACTCCACAATCTTAGTATCATCTGCAAACTTGCTAATCAGACCACCTATACCTTCCTCCAGGTCATTTATGTAGATCACAAACAACAGTGGTCCGAGCACGGATCCCTGTGGAACACCACTAGTCACCCTTCTCCATTTTGAGACACTCCCTTCCACCAGTACTCTCTGTCTCCTGTTGCCCAGCCAGTTCTTTCTCCATCTAGCTAGTACACCCTGAACCCCATCCGACTTCACTTTTTCCATCAACCTGCCATGGGAAACCTTATCAAACGTCTTACTAAAGTCCATGTATATGACATCTACAGCCCTTCCCTCATCAATTAACTTTGTCACTTCCTCAAAGAATTCTATTAGGTTTGTAAGACATGACCTTCCCTGCACAAAACCATGCTGCCTATCATTGATAAGTCTATTTTCTTCCAGATGTGAATAGATCCAATCCCTCAGTATCTTCTCCAACAGTTTGCCTACCACTGACGTCAAGCGCACAGGTCTATAATTCCCTGGATTATCCCTGCTACCCTTCTTAAACAAAGGGACAACATTAGCAATTCTCCAGTCCTCTGGGACCTCACCCGTGCTCAAGGATGCTGCAAAGATATCTGTTAAGGCCCCAGCTATTTCGACCCTCGCTTCCCTCATTAACCTGGGATAGATCCCATCCGGTCCTGGGGACTTGTCCACCTTAAAACCTTTTAGAATACCCAAAACTTCCCCCTTCCGTATGACAACTTAACCGAGAGTATTTAAACATCCATCCCTAGCCTCAACATCCGTCTTGTTCCTCACCTTTGTGAATACCGATGCAAAGTACTCATTAAGAATCTCACCCATTTCCTCTGAGTCCACGCATAAATTCCCTCTTTTGTCTTTGAGTGGGCCAATCCTTTCTCTAGTTACCCTCTTGCTCCTTACATACGAATAAAAGGCTTTGGGATTTTCCTTAACCCTGTTAGCCAAAGATATTTCATGACCCCTTTTAGCCCTCTTTATTTCGCATTTGAGATTCGTCCTACTTTCCCGATATTCCTCCAAAGCTTCATCAGTTTTGAGTTGCCTCTATCCTTTTTCATTTTAGCTAGTCTCACAATTTCACCCGTCATCCATGGTTCCCTAATCTTGCCATTTCTATTTATCATTTTCACAGGAACATGTCTGTCCTGCACTCTAATCAACCTTTCCTTAAAAGACTCCCACATTTCAAATGTGGATTTACCCTTAAACAGCTGCTCCCAATCCACATTCCCTAGCTCCTGCCGAATTTTGTTATACTCTGCCTTTCCCCAATTTGAACAGTAAGAAGTCTTACAACACCAGGTTAAAGTCCAACAGGTTTGTTTCAAACACGAGCTTTCGGAGCACGGCTCCTTCTTCAGGTGAATGGAAAGGCTTGTTCCAGAAATGTTTATATAGACACAGTCAGAGATGCCCCGGAATGCGAGCACCTGCAGGCAATCAAATCATCAAAGATGCAGAGAGAGAGGTAACTCCAGGTTAAAGAGGTGTGAATTGTCCCAAGCCAGTTCAGTCGGTAGGCCTCTGCAAGTCCAGGCTTGTTGGTGGGGGCCCCCACCAACAAGCCTGGACTTGCAGAGGCCTACCGACTGAACTGGCTTGGGACAATTCACACCTCTTTAACCTGGAGTTACCTCTCTCTCTGCATCTTTGATGATTTGATTGCCTGCAGGTGCTCGCATTCCGGGGCATCTCTGACTGTGTCTATATAAACATTTCTGGAACAAGCCTTTCCATTCACCTGAAGAAGGAGCCGTGCTCCGAAAGCTCGTGTTTGAAACAAACCTGTTGGACTTTAACCTGGTGTTGTAAGACTTCTTACTGTGCTCACCCCAGTCCAACGCCGGCATCTCCACATCATTTCCCCAATTTAGCACTCTTCCTTTCGGACCCCTCTTGTCCTTGTCCATGAGTATTCTAAAACTTACTGAATTGTGATCACTATTCCCAAAGTAATCACCGACTGAAACATCAACCACCTGGCCGGGATCATTCCCCAATACCAGGTCCAGTATGGCCCCTTCCCGAGTTGGACTATTTACATACTGCTCTAAAAAACTCTCCTAGATGCTCCTTACAAACCCTGCTCCATCTACGCCTCCAACACTACACGAATCCCATTCAATGTTGGGGAAGTTAAAATCTCCCATCACAACCACCCTATAGCTCCGACATTTTTCTATAATCTGTCTCCATATTTGTACCTCTACTTCACGCTCACTTTTGGGAGGCCTGTAGTAAAGTCCCAACAATGTTACTGCACCCTTCCTATTTCTCAGCTCCACCCATATTGCCTCAGTGCTCGAATCCTCCATCGTGCCCTCCTTAATCACAGCTGTGATATCATCTCTGACGAGCAATGCAACTCCTCCCCCCCTTCTACCTCCCTCTCTATCCCTCCTGAAACATCTATACCCTGGGATATTCAGTTGCCAGTCCTGCCCTTCCCTCAACCAAGGACCTTCTTCACCCTCGGGGCCTTCCCGGCCCACATAAAACCCGAGATCGCCGCGTTCATCTTCCTGAAAAAAGCCTTGGGGATGAAGATTGGGAGACACGAACAGAAATCTCAGGAGGACTGTCATTTTCACAGTCTGTACCCTCCTGGTCAATGACAGCAGGAGCACGTCCCACCTGCAGAAGTCCCCTTTCATTTGCTCAATCACCCTGCCCAAATTTAGTTTGTGAAGCTGCCCCCAGTCCCTTGCCACTTGAATGCCCAGGGACCTAAAACTCCCTCCCACCACTTTGAACGGCATCTCCCTCAGTCTCCTCTCCTGCCCCCTAACCTGGTAGAGTGACCCTGATATTGACCCACAGAACATCGGTAATAATACTGACCCACAGAACACTGGTAATAATACTGACCCACAGAACACTGGTAATAACACTGACCCACAGAACACCAGTAATAATACTGACCCACAGAACACCAGAAATAAAACTGACCGACAGAACATTGATAATAATACTGACCCACAGAACATCGATAATAATACTGACCCACAGAACATCGATAATAATACTGACCTGCAGAACATCGGGAATAATACTGACCCACAGAACACCGGAAATAATACTGACCCACAGAATACCGGTAATAAAACTGATCCGCAGAACACGGGTAATAATACTGACCTGCTGGGCAGCATGTGGCGCAGTGGTTAGCACTGGGACTCTGGCACTGAGGACCCGGGTTCAAATCCCGGCCCTGGGTCACTGACCGTGTGGAGTTTGCACATTCTTCCCATGTCTGCGTGGGTTTCACCCCCACAACACAAAGATGTGCTGGTTAGTTAGATCGGCCACGCTAAATTGCCCCTCAATTGGAAAAAGAAAAATAATTGGCGACTCTAAATTAAAAGAAAAAAATAATACTGACCCGCAAAAGATGTGAAATAATACTGACCCGCAGAACACCGATAATAATACTGACCCGCAGAACACCGATAATAATGGTGACCCGCAGAACACCGGTAATAATACTGACCCGCAGAACACCGATAATAATGGTGACCCGCAGAACACCGATAATAATACTGACCCGCAGAACACCGATAATAATGGTGACCCGCAGAACACCGATAATAATACTGACCCGCAGAACACCGATAATAATGGTGACCCGCAGAACGCCAGTAGTAATACTAACCCACACAACACCGGGAATCCAGCCAAGCTCATATCAAAGCTCCAAAGCCTAGGACTTGGCTCCCCACTCTGCAACTGGATCCTCGACTTTCTAACCCACACACCACAATCAGTAAGAATAAACAACAACACCTCCTCGACAATAGTCCTCAATACCGGGGACCCGCAAGGCTGCATGCTTTGCCCCCTACTCTACTCCCTGTACACACACGACAGTGTGGCAAAATTTGGTTCCAATTCCATCTACAAGTTTGCTGACGATATGACCATAATGGGCCGGATCTCAAATAACGACGAGTCCGAATACAGGAGGGAGATAGAGAACCTAGTGGAGTGGTACAGCAACAACAATCTCTCCCTCAATGCCAGCAAAACTAAAGAGCTGGTCATTGACTTCAGGAAGCAAAGTACTGTACACACCCCTGTCAGCATCAACGGGGCCGAGGTGGAGATGGTTAGCAGTTTCAAATTCCTAGGGGTGCACATCACCAAAAATCTGTCCTGGTCCACTCACGTCGACGCTATCACCAAGAAAGCACAACAGCGCCTATACTTCCTCAGGAAACTAAGGAAATTCGGCATGTCCACATTAACCCTTACCAACTTTTACAGATGCACCATAGAAAGCATCCTATCGGGCTGCATCACAGCCTGGTATGGCAACTGCTCGGCCCAGGACCGCAAGAAACTTCAGAGAGTCGTGAACACCGCCCAGTCCATCACACAAACCTCCCTCCCATCCATTGATTCCATCTACACCTCCCGCTGCCGGGGGAAAGCGGGCAGCATAATCAAAGACCCCTCCCACCCGGCTTACTCACTCTTCCAAATTCTTCCATCGGGCAGGAGATACAAAAGTCTGAGAACACGCACGAACAGACTCAAAAACAGCTTCTTCCCTGTTGTTATCAAACTCCTAAACTACCCTCTTATGGACTTACCTGATTAATATTTCACCCGATGCCAATGTTTGTGTATTTATTCTCATTGTGCATTTTGTGTTGCCCTATTATGTATTTTCTTTATATTTTATTTTATTTTCATGTACTTAATGATCTGTTGGAGCTGCTCTCAGAAAAATACTTTTCACTGTACCTCGGTACACGGGGCAATAAACAAAATCCAATCCAAATAATACTAACCCGCAGAACACAGATAGTAATACTGACCCAGAGAACAACGGGAATAATACTGACCCACAGAACGCCGATAATTATACTGACCCACAGAACACCGATAATAATACTGACCCGCAGAACACCGGTAATAATACTGACCCACAGTACACCGGGAATAATACTGACCGCATAGAACACCGATAATAATACTGACCCACAGAACACCGGGAATAATACTGACCCACAGAACACCGATAATAATACTAGACCCATCCGGAACCGCGATAATAATACTGAGCCCACAGAACACCGATATAATAATACTGTACCACATAGAACACAAGGGTAGTAATACTAGGACCCCACAGACCATCCGTAATATACGGACCCACAGAACACCCGGAATACCTCCTGATCCACACAACACCCGGGAATAATACTGACCCACAGAACACCAGGTAATTAATACGACACAGAACACCGATTATAATACTGCCCCATAGAGAACGGGTAATAATACGACCACAGCCACGGTAATAATACCTGACCCCCAGTACATACGATAATAATACTGACCCACAGAACAATCGTAATAATACTCAGCCGCAGAACACTGGTTATAATACTGACCCGCAAAACACTGGTAATAATATTGACCTATAGAACACGGGTAATAACACTGACCCAGAGAACATGGGTAATAACACTGACGCACAGAACAACCGTAAAAATATTGACCTACAGAATACTGGTAATAATACTGACATGCAGCCCATGGGTTATAATATTGACCCGCAGAACATGGGTAATAATACTGACCCACGGAACGCCGACAATAATACTGACCCACAGAAAACGGGTAATAACACAGAACCACAGAACGCTGATAATACTGACCCACAGAACACTGGTAATAGTACTGACCCACAGAACGCCGATAATAATACTGACCCACAGAACACCGATAATAATACTGACCCACAGAACACCGATAATAATACTGACCCACAGAACACCGGTAATAATACTGACCCACAGAACACCGACAATTATCCTGACCCACAGAACACCGATAATAATACTGACCCACAGAACGCCGATAATAATACTGACCCACAGAACACCGATAATAATACTGACCCACAAAACACCGGTAATAATACTGACCCACAGAACACCGATAATAATACTGACCCACAGAACACCGGTAATAATACTGACCCACAGAACACCGGGAATAATACTGACCCACAGAACACCGGTGATAATACTGACCCACAGAACACCGATAATAATACTGACCCACAGAACACCGATAATAATACTGACCCACAGAAGACCGGTGATAATACTGACCCACAGAACACCGATAATAATACTGACCCACAGAACGCCGATTATAATACTGACCCACAAAACACCGGTAATAATACTGACCCACAGAACACCGGGAATAATACTGACCCACAGAACACCGACAATAATCCTGACCCACAGAACACCGATAATAATACTGACCCACAGAACGCCGATAATAATACTGACCCACAAAACACCGGTAATAATACTGACCCACAGAACACCGATAATAATACTGACCCACAGAACACCGATAATAATACTGACCCACAGAACAACGATTATAATACTGACACACAGAACACCGATTATAATACTGACCCACAGAACACCGATAATAATACTGACCCGCAGAACACCGATAATAATACTGACCCGCAGAACACCGGTAATAATACTGACCCACAGAACACCGGTAATAATACTGACCCAAAGAACACCGGGAATAATACTGACCCACAGAACACCGGTGATAATACTGACCCACAGAACACTGGTAATAATACTGTCCCACAGAACACCAGTAATAATACTGACCCACAGAACGCCGATAATAATACTGTCCCACAGAACACCAGTAATAATACTGACCCACAGAACACCGCTAACAATACTGACCCACAGAACACCGATAATAATACTGACCCACAGAACACTGATAATAATACTGACCCACAGAACACCGGTGATAATACTGACCCACAGAACACCGGTAATAATACTGACCCACAGAACACCGATAATAATACTGACCCACAGAACGCCAGTAATAATACTGACCCACAAAACACCGGTAATAATACTGACCCACAGAACACCGATAATAATACTGACCCACAGAACGACGATAATAATACTGACCCGCAGAACACCGATTATAATACTGACTCGCAGAACACCGGTAATAATACTGACCCACAGAACACCGGTAATAATACTGACCCACAGAATACCGCTAACAATACTGACCCACAGAACACGGGAAATAATACTGACCCACAGAATACCGCTAACAATACTGACCCACAGAACACCGCTAACAATACTGACCCACAGAACACGGGTAACAATACTGACCCACAGAACACCAGTAATAATACTGACCCACAGAACACCGGTGATAATACTGACCCACAGAACACCGGTAATAATGCTGACCCACAGAATACCGCTAACAATACTGAGCCACAGAATACCGCTAATACTGACCCACAGAACACGGGTAACAATACTGACCCACAGAACACCAGTAATAATACTGACCCACAGAACACCGGTAATAATACTGACCCACAGAATACCGCTAACAATACTGACCCACAGAACACCGACAATAATACTGACCCACAGAATACCGCTAAACATACTGACCCACAGAACACCAGTAATAATACAGACCCGCAGAACACAGAAAATGATACTGACCCACAGAACACCAGTAATCAGGATCTCGGTGTCCATGGACATAGATCCCTGAAAGTTGCCACCCAGGTTGATAGGGTTGTGAAGAAGGCCTATGGTGTGTTGGCCTTTATTGGTAGAGGGATTGAGTTCCGGAGCCATGAGGTCATGTTGCAGTTGTACAAAACTCTAGTACGGCCGCATTTGGAGTATTGCGTACAGTTCTGGTCGCCTCATTATAGGAAGGACGTGGAAGCTTTGGAACGGGTGCAGAGGAGATTTACCAGGATGTTGCCTGGTATGGAGGGACAATCTTATGAGGAAAGGCTGATGGACTTGAGGTTTTTTCGTTAGACAGAAGAAGGTTAAGAGGTGACTTAATAGAGGCATACAAAATGATCAGAGGGTTAGATAGGGTGGACAGCGAGAGCCTTCTCCCGCGGATGGAGGTGGCTAGCACGAGGGGACATAGCCTTAAATTGAGGGGTAATAGATATAGGACAGAGGTCAGAGGTGGGATTTTTACGCAAAGAGTGGTGAGGCCGTGGAATGCCCTACCTGCAACAGTAGTGAACTCGCCAACATTGAGGGCATTTAAAAGTTTATTGGATAAGCATATGGATGATAAGGGCATAGTGTAGGTTAGATGGCCTTTAGATTTTTTCCATGTCGGTGCAACATCGAGGGCCGAAGGGCCTGTACTGCGCTGTATCGTTCTATGTTCTATGTTCTATGTTCTAATAATACTGACCCACAGAACACCGGTAATAATACTGACCCACAGAACACGGGAAATAATACTGACCCACAGATTACCGCTAACAATACTGACCCACAGAACACGGGTAATAATGCTGACCCACAGAACACGAGTAATAATACTGACCCACAGAACATGGGTAATAATACTGACCCACAGAACACCACTAACAATACTGACCCACAGAACACCGCTAACAATACTGACCCACAGAATACCGCTAACAATACTGACCCACAGAACACCAGTAATAATACTGACCCTCAGAACACCGGTAATGATACTGACACACAGAACACCGCTAACAATACTGACCCACAGAACACTGACAATAACACTGACCCACAGAATACCGCTAACAATACTGACCCACAGAACACCGATAATAATACTGACCCACAGAACACCGATAATAATACTGACCCGCAGAACACCGATAATAATACTGACCCGCAGAACACCGATAATAATACTGACCAACAGAACACCGGTAATAATACTGACCCACAGAACACCGGGAATAATACTGACCAGCAGAGGGCAGCAGAGCAGAGCTACTGATCAGCTGTTCTGGGGAAATTTGCATACGTGCAGTGCGGTCAGCCTAAGTTGAAGGTGAATCTGCGAAGGAGACCCGAGGAGTTTGAGTGAAGGCAATCATCCAGCAGAGGGCAGCAGAGCAGAGCTACTGATCAGCTGTTCTGGGGAAATTTGCATACGTGCAGTGCGGTCAGCCTAAGTTGAAGGTGAATCTGCGAAGGAGACCCGAGGAGTTTGAGTGAAGGCAATCATCCAGCAGAGGGCAGCAGAGCAGAGCTACTGATCAGCTGTTCTGGGGAAATTTGCATACGTGCAGTGCGGTCAGCCTAAGTTGAAGGTGAATCTGCGAAGGAGACCCAAGGAGTTTGAGTGAAGGCAATCATCCAGCAGAGGGCAGCAGAGCAGAGCTACTGATCAGCTGTTCTGGGGAAATTTGCATACATGCAGTGCGGTCAGCCTAAGTTGAAGGTGAATCTGCGAAGGAGACCCGAGGAGTTTGAGTGAAGGCAATCATCCAGCAGAGGGCAGCAGAGCAGAGCTACTGATCAGCTGTTCTGGGGAAATTTGCATACGTGCAGTGCGGTCAGCCTAAGTTGAAGGTGAATCTGCGAAGGAGACCCGAGGAGTTTGAGTGAAGGCAATCATCCAGCAGAGGGCAGCAGAGCAGAGCTACTGATCAGCTGTTCTGGGGAAATTTGCATACGTGCAGTGCGGTCAGCCTAAGTTGAAGGTGAATCTGCGAAGGAGACCCGAGGAGTTTGAGTGAAGGCAATCATCCAGCAGAGGGCAGCAGAGCAGAGCTACTGATCAGCTGTTCTGGGGAAATTTGCATACGTGCAGTGCGGTCAGCCTAAGTTGAAGGTGAATCTGCGAAGGAGACCCAAGGAGTTTGAGTGAAGGCAATCATCCAGCAGAGGGCAGCAGAGCAGAGCTACTGATCAGCTGTTCTGGGGAAATTTGCATACATGCAGTGCGGTCAGCCTAAGTTGAAGGTGAATCTGCGAAGGAGACCCAAGGAGTTTGAGTGAAGGCAATCATCCAGCAGAGGGCAGCAGAGCAGAGCTACTGATCAGCTGTTCTGGGGAAATTTGCATACGTGCAGTGCGGTCAGCCTAAGTTGAAGGTGAATCTGCGAAGGAGACCCGAGGAGTTTGAGTGAAGGCAATCATCCAGCAGAGGGCAGCAGAGCAGAGCTACTGATCAGCTGTTCTGGGGAAATTTGCATACGTGCAGTGCGGTCAGCCTAAGTTGAAGGTGGTTTGTGGAGAGGCTGTTGGCAAGTGACAGTTAAACCCGAAACACTTTGTGAGTGTTTCCCACCCTACCTCCTCCTCTAACCAACCCCCCCACCTCACGGTGGTTGGGAAGCGGGAGCAGGGGCCTGTCGTGAAGGTGAGTGAGTGCCTTTAAATTTGCTTACCTTTCAGCGGAAGCAGGGTTTGAGGTAATATCAGGTAAGCTCTTCCTTTCTTTTTCTTTTTCTTGGTTTTTTTTTAAATCTAGAGGTGATGTCAGGGAAGGCAGTACAATGCTCCTCCTGCAGAATGTTTGAGGTGAGGGACGCCGTCAGTGTCCCTGCTGATTTCATCTGTGGGAAGTGCACCCAACTCCAGCTCCTCAAAAACCGTGTTAGGGACCTGGAGCTTGAGCTGGATGAACTTCGGATCATTCGGGAGGCAGAGAGGGTCATAGATAGGAGCTTCAGGGAAGTAGTTACGCCAAAGACTGGAGATAGATGGGTAACTGTAAGAGGGACTGGGAAGAAGCAGTCAGTGCAGGGACCCCCTGCGGTCATTCCCCTGAGTAACAAGTATACCGTTTTGGATACTTGTGGGGGGGACGACTTACCAGGGGTAAGCCATGGGGTACGGGCCTCTGGCACGGAGTCTGTCCCTGTTGCTCAGAAGGGAAGGGGGGAAAGGAGTAGAACATTAGTAATTGGGGACTCAATAGTCAGGGGCACAGATAGGAGATTTTGTGGGAGCGAGAGAGACTCACGTTTGGTATGTTGCCTCCCAGGTGCAAGGGTACGTGATGTCTCGGATCGTGTTTTCCGGGTCCTTAAGGGGGAGGGGGAGCAGCCCCAAGTCGTAGTCCACATTGGCACTAACGACATAGGTAGGAAAGGGGACAAGCATGTCAGGCAGGCCTTTAGGGAGCTAGGATGGAAGCTCAGAGCCAGAACAAACAGAGTTGTTATCTCTGGGTTGTTGCCCGTGCCACGTGATAGTGAGATGAGGAATAGGGAGAGAGAGCAATTAAACACGTGGCGACAGGGATGGTGCAGGCGGGAGGGATTCAGATTTCTGGATAACTGGGGCTCTTTCTGGGGAAGGTGGGACCTCTATAGACAGGATGGTCTACATCTGAACCTGAGGGGCACCAATATCCTGGGGGGGGAGATTTGTTAGTGCTCTTTGGGGGAGTTTAAACTAATTCAGCAGGGGCATGGGAACCTGGATTGTAGTTTTGGGGTACGGGAGATTGAGAGTATAGAGGTCAGGAGCACAGATTTGACTTCGCAGGAGGGTGCCAGTGTTCAGGTAGGTGGTTTGAAGTGTGTCTACTTCAATGCCAGGAGTATACGAAATAAGGTAGGGGAACTGGCAGCATGGGTTGGTACCTGGGACTTCGATGTTGTGGCCATTTCAGAGACATGGATAGAGCAGGGACAGGAATGGTTGTTGCAGGTTCCGGGGTTTAGGTGTTTTAGTAAGCTCAGAGAAGGGGGCAAAAGAGGGGGAGGTGTGGCGCTGCTCGTCAAGGACAGTATTACGGTGGCGGAAAGGATGCTAGATGGGGACTCTTCTTCTGAGGTAGTATGGGCTGAGGTTAGAAACAGGAATGGAGAGGTCACCCTGTTGGGAGTTTTCTATAGGCCACCTAATAGTTCTAGGGATGTAGAGGAAAGGATGGCGAAGATGATTCTGGAAAAGAGCGAAAGTAACAGGGTAGTTGTTATGGGAGACTTTAACTTTCCAAATATTGACTGGAAAAGATATAGTTCGAGTGCATTAGATTGGTCATTCTTTGTACAATGTGTGCAGGAGGGTTTCCTGACACAATATGTTGACAGGCCAACAAGAGGCGAGGCCACATTGGATTTGGTTTTGGGTAATGAACCAGGCCAGGTGTTAGATCTGGAGGTAGGTGAGCACTTTGGAAACAGTGACCACAATTCGGTGACCTTTACGTTAGTGATGGAAAGGGATAAGTATACCCCGCAGGGCAAGAGTTATAGCTGGGGGAAGGGCAATTATGATGCCATTAGACATGACTTAGGATGTGTTGGTTGGAGAAGTAGGCTGTAAGGGTTGGGCACACTGGATATGTGGAGCTTGTTCAAGGAACAGCTATTGCATGTTCTTGATAAGTACGTACCAGTCAGGCAGGGAGGAAGGGGTTGAGCGAGGGAACCGTGGTTCACCAAAGAAGTGGAATCTCTTGTTAAGAGGAAGAAGGAGGCCTATGTGAAGATGAGGCGTGAAGTTTCAGCTGGGGCGCTTGATAGTTACAAGGAAGCGAGGAAGGATCTAAAGAGAGAGCTGAGACGAGCAAGGAGGGGACATGAGAAGTCTTTGGCAGGTAGGATCAAGGAAAACCCAAAAGCTTTCTATAGGTATGTCAGGAATAAAAGAATGACTAGGGTAAGAGTAGGGCCAGTCAAGGACAGTGGTGGGAAGTTGTGTGTGGAGGCTGAACCCCGATAATAATACTGACCCACAGAACACGGATAATAATACTGACCCACAGAACACCGGGAATAATACTGACCCACAGTACACCGATAATAACACTGACCCACAGAACACCGGTAATAATACTGACCCGCAGAAAACCGATAATTATACTGACCCGCAGAACACCAATAATAATACTGACCCACAGAACACGGATAATAATACTGACCCGCAGAACACCAGTAATAATACTGACCCACAGAGCAACGGTAATAATACTGACCCACAGTACACCGGGAATAATACTGACCCAGAGAACATCGCTAACAATACTGACCCACAGAACATGGCTAATAATAATGACCCACAGAACACCGATAATAATACTGACCTACAGAACACGGGTAATAATACTGACCCACAGAACACCGATAATAATACTGACCCACAGAACACCGGTAATAATACTGACCCACAGAACACCGATAATAATACTGACCCACAGAACACCGGTAATAATACTGACCCACAGAACACCGGGAATAATACTGACCCACAGAACACCGGGAATAATACTGACCCACAGAACACCGGTAATAATACTGACCCACAGAACACCTGGAATAATACTGACCCATAGAACACCGGGAATAATACTGACCCACAGAACACCGGTAATAATACTGACCCACAGAACACCGGTAATAATACTGACCCACAGAACACCGGTGATAATACTGACCCACAGAACACGGGTAATAATAATGGCCCACAGAACAGCGGGAATAATACTGACCCACAGAATACCGCTAACAATACTGACCCACAGAACACCGCTAACAATACTGACCCACAGAACAGCGGGAATAATACTGACCCACAGAATACCGCTAACAATACTGACCCACAGAACACCGCTAACAATACTGACCCACAGAATACCGCTAACAATACTGACCCACAGAACACGGGTAACAATACTGACCCACAGAACACCAGTAATAATACTGACCCACAGAACTCCGGTAATAATACTGACCCACAGAACACCGCTAACAATACTGACCCACAGAACACCAACAATAATACTGACCCACAGAATAGCGCTAACAATACTGACCCACAGAACACCGACAATAATACTGACCCACAGAATACCGCTAAACATACTGACCCACAGAACACCAGTAATAATACTGACCCACAGAACACCGAAAATGATACTGACCCACAGAACACCAGTAATCAGGATCTCGGTGTCCATGGACATAGATCCCTGAAAGTTGCCACCCAGGTTGATAGGGTTGTGAAGAAGGCCTATGGTGTGTTGGCCTTTATTGGTAGAGGGATTGAGTTCCGGAGCCATGAGGTCATGTTGCAGTTGTACAAAACTCTAGTACGGCCGCATTTGGAGTATTTAGTACAGTTCTGGTCGCCTCATTATAGGAAGGACGTGGAAGCTTTGGAACGGGTGCAGAGGAGATTTACCAGGATGTTGCCTGGTATGGAGGGAAAATCTTATGAGGAAAGGCTGATGGACTTGAGGTTGTTTTCGTTAGAGAGAAGAAGGTTAAGAGGTGACTTAATAGAGGCATACAAAATGATCAGAGGGTTAGACAGGGTGGACAGCGAGAGCCTTCTCCCGCGGATGGAGGTGGCTAGCACGAGGGGACATAGCCTTAAATTGAGGGGTAATAGATATAGGACAGGCGTCAGAGGTGGGTTTTTACGCAAAGAGTGGTGAGGCCGTGGACTGCCCTACCTGCAACAGTAGTGAACTCGCCAACATTGAGGGCATTTAAAAGTTTATTGGATAAGCATATGGATGATAAGGGCATAGTGTAGGTAGATGGCCTTTAGATTTTTTCCATGTCGGTGCAACATCGAGGGCCGAAGGGCCTGTACTGCGCTGTATCATTCTATGTTCTATGTTCTATGTTCTAATAATACTGACCCACAGAACACCGGTAATAATACTGACCCACAGAACACGGGAAATAATACTGACCCACAGATTACCGCTAACAATACTGACCCACAGAACACGGGTAATAATGCTGACCCACAGAACACGAGTAATAATACTGACCCACAGAACATGGGTAATAATACTGACCCACAGAACACCGCTAACAACGCAGACCAACAGAATACCACTAACAATACTGACCCACAGAATACCGCTAACAATACTGACCCACAGAACACTGGTAATAATACTGACCCACAGAACACCAGTAATAATACTGACCCACAGAACACCGGTAATAATACTGACCCACAGAACACCGCTAACAATCCTGACCCACAGAACACTGACAATAACACTGACCCACAGAATACCGCTAACAATACTGACCCACAGAACACCGATAATAATACTGACCAACAGAACACCGGTAATAATACTGACCCACAGAACACCGATAATAATACTGACCCACAGAACACCGATAATAATACTGACCCACAGAACACCGATAATAATACTGACCAACAGAACACCGGTAATAATACTGACCCACAGAACACCGGGAATAATACTGACCCACAGAACACCGGTAATAATACTGACCCACAGAACACTGGTAATAATACTGCCCCATAGAACAAGGGTAATAATACTGACCCACAGAGCACCGGTAATAATACTGACCCACAGAACACCTGCAATAATACTGACCAACAGAACACCGGGAATAATACTGACCCACAGAACACGGGTAATAATACTGACCCACAGAACACGGGTAATAATACTGACCCACAGAACACCGGTAATAATACTGACCCACAGAACACCGGTGATAATACTGACCCACAGAACACCGATAATAATACTGACCCGCAGAACACCGGTAATAATACTGACCGACAGAACACGGATAATAATACTGACCCACATAGCACCGGTAATAATACTGGCCCACAGAACACCGGTAATAATACTGACCCACAGAACACCGGTGATAATAATGACCCACAGAACACCGGTGATAATACTGACCCACAGAACACCGGTAATAAGACTGACTCACAGAACACTGGTAATAATACTGAACCGCAGAATACCGCTAACAATACTGACCCACAGAACACGGGTAATAATACTGACCCACAGAACACCGCTAACAATACTGACCCACAGAACATGGGAAATAATACTGACCCACAGAATACCGCTAACAATACTGACCCACAGAACACGGGTAATAATACTGACCCACAGAACACCGCTATCAATACTGACCCACAGAACACCCGTCATAATACTGACCCACAGAATACCGCTAACAATATTGACCCACAGAACACGGGTAATAATACTGACCCACAGAATACCGCTAACAATACTGACCCACAGAACACCGATAATAACACTGACCCACAGAACACCGGTAACAATACTGACCCACAGAACACCGGTAATAATACTGACCCACAGAACACCGATAATAATACTGACCCACAGAACACCGGTAATAATACTGACCCATAGAACACCGATAATAATACTGACCCACAGAACACCGATAATAATACTGACTCGCAGAACACCGGTAATAATACTGACCGACAGAACACCGGTAATAATACTGACCCACAGAACACCGGTGATAATACTGACCCACAGAACACCGGTGATAATACTGACCCACAGAACACCGGTGATAATACTGACCCACAGAACACTGGTAATAATACTGAACCGCAGAATACTGCTAACAATACTGACCCACAGAACACCGCTAACAATACTGACCCACAGAAAACCGGGAATAATACTGACCCGCAGAACACCGATAATAATACTGACCCACAGAAAACCGATAATTATACTGACCCGCAGAACACCAGTAATAATACTGACCCACAGAGCAACGGTAATAATACTGACCCACAGAACACCGATAATAACACTGACCCACAGAACACCGGGAATAATACTGACCTACAGAACACCGATAATAATACTGACCCACAGAACACCGGGAATAATACTGACCCACAGAACACCGGGAATAATACTGACCCGCAGAACACCGATAATAATACTGACCCGCAGAACACCGATAATAATACTGACTCGCAGAACACCGATAATAATACTGACCCACAGAACACCGGGAATAATACTGACCCGCAGAACACCGATAATAATACTGACCCACAGAACACCGGTAATAATACTGACCAACAGAACACCGATAATAATACTGACCCACAGAACACGGGTAATAATACTGACCAACAGAACACCGATAATAATACTGACCCACAGAACACGGATAATACTGACCTGCAGAACACCGGTAATAATACTGACCGACATAACACCGGGAATAATTCTGACTCACAGAACACCGCTAACAATACTGACCCACAGAACACCGGTAATAATACTGACCCACAGAACACCGATAATAATAGTGACCCACAGAACACGGGTAATAATACTGACCCACAGAACACCGATAATAATATTGACCCACAGAACACCAGTAATAATACTGACCCACAGAACACCTGGAATAATACTGACCCACAGAACACCGGGAATAATACTGACCCACAGAACACCGATTATAATACTGACCCACAGAACACCGATAATAATACTGACCCACAGAACACGGGTAATAATACTGACCCACAGAACACTGATAATAATACTGACCCACAGAACACCGATAATAATATTGACCCACAGAACACCTGGAATAATACTGACCCACAGAACACCGGAAATAATACTGACCCACAGAGCACCGGTAATAATACTGACCCACAGAACACCGATAATAATACTGACCCACAGAACACGGGTAATAATACTGACCCACAGAACGCCGATAATAATACTGACCCACAGAACACCGATAATAATACTGACCCACAGAACACCGGTGATAATACTGACCCACAGAACACCGGTGATAATACTGACCCACAGAACACCGGTAATAATACTGACCCACAGATCACCGGTGATAATACTGACCCACAGAACACCGGTAATAATACAGACCCACAGAACACCGATAATAACACTGACCCACAGAACACCAATAATAATTCTGACCCACAGAACACTGGGAATAATACTGACCCACAGAACACCGGTGATAATACTGACCCACAGAACACCGATAATAATACTGACCCACAGAACACCGATAACAATACTGACCCACAGAACACTGATAATAATACTGATCCGCAGAACACCGGTAATAATACTGTCCCACAGAACACCGGTAATAATACTGACCCACAGAACACCGGGAATAATACTGACCCACAGAACACCGGTAATAATACTGACCCACAGAACACTGGTAATAATACTGACCCACAGAACACCGTAATAATACTGACCCACAGAACACCGTTAAAAATACTGACCCACAGAACACCGGGAATAATACTGACCCACAGAACACCGGTAATAATACTGACCCACAGAACACCGGTAATAATACTGACCCACAGAACACCGATAATAATACTGACCCACAGAACACCGGTAATAATACTGACCCACAGAACACCGATAATAATACTGACCCACAGAACACCGGTAATAATACTGAATCACAGAGCACCGGTAATAATACTGACCCACAGAACACCGGTGATAATACTGACCCACAGAACACCGGTAATAATACTGACCCACAGAACACTGGTAATAATACTGACCCACAGAACAGCAGTAATAATACTGACCCACAGAACAGCAGTATTATTCTTGACCCACAGAATATACATGTTATGGCATATTGGAGGGCAGAGGGAGCTGGGAATGTCCAAAGGTACATTTGGGTTTGAAAGGAGCTTGTGAACTTGGAATTGAAGTAAAATGTACTGATGTGTTCGTAAGGGTGTGATGGTCAGGGAGATAACTGAAAGACAGAGGAACTCGATGTGGAGGTCTGGGATGACTGGGTGACTAGTTTGTGGTGTATGTGTCGGAGAAGAGTTTGCCATTGTCTGACAAGTGCTGTCTAATGTCCCTTCTCTCAACTTCATTCTTGCTGTTGGCACAGCCCTTGGCAAATCCTAGCGACCTATCTGGGCAAGAAAGGGTTAACTGTGCTGCACTTTTTTTCCCATTAATGTAAAATTGGCCCTGTGGTGATGCTTCCTCCAGGCGATAATATTTTTCAATTAAGCTGTGACATTGATTAGTCACTGTGCACATTGCTGTCTTTTATCACTATTTAACTTCCGTTTAGCCTCTCCCTTCTTTCTTGTCCCCATCTCCCTCGTCCCATTCAGTGCTCCCTCCTATTTAAACATCTTCACCCCGGACTCTCCTCACAACTCTGCCCACAAACTTCACTCCACCTCAATTAGTGCTGAGTTCATCTCCTCCACGGCTGCCTCTCATTAGGATAATTTTACAAATCTGTCTCCACAAAATCAGTTTAAAATATTCCGGCAGAAAGCTCACCTGATTTTCTATTATCTTGCTAGAAATTAAAGGATCTAAAAATCATCATCAGGAATTGTAATCTCAGGCTGCGACACAGCCTTTTTTAGAGCATCCTCGAAAAATTAACAGACACTTGAGGCAATCATTATTTTGATTTAGAAACATGATCAGACTGTACAGATGATGCGAAACTCAGAGAGCAATAAACTGAGTTCCATCATCCTCGCACACCCAGCCTGGCACACCCAGACCAGCCACACCCAGCTCCCCCCCCACCCAGCCCCCCCCCCCCCCCCCCCAGCACAGCCAGCCCCACACACCAGCACAGCCAGCCCCACACACCAGCACAGCCAGCCCCACACACCAGCACAGCCAGCCCCACACACCAGCACAGCCAGCCCCACACACCAGCACAGCCAGCCCCACACACCAGCACAGCCTGTTCCACACACCAGCACAGCCAGCCCCACACACCAGCACAGCCAGTCCCACACACCAGCACAGCCAGTCCCACACACCAGCACAGCCAGACCCACACACCAGCACAGCCAGCCCCACACACCAGCACAGCCAGCCCCACACACCAGCACAGCCAGCCCCACACACCAGCACAGCCAGCCCCACACACCAGCACAGCCAGCCCCACACACCAGCACAGCCAGCCCCACACACCAGCACAGCCAGCCCCACACACCAGCACAGCCAGTCCCACACACCAGCACAGCCAGTCCCACACACCAGCACAGCCAGCCCCACACACCAGCACAGCCAGCCCCACACACCAGCACAGCCAGCCCCACACACCAGCACAGCCAGTCCCACACACCAGCACAGCCAGTCCCACACACCAGCACAGCCAGTCCCACACACCAGCACAGCCAGCCCCACACACCAGCACAGCCAGCCCCACACACCAGCACAGCCAGCCCCACACACCAGCACAGCCTGTTCCACACACCAGCACAGCCAGCCCCACACACCAGCACAGCCAGCCCCCCCCACCCAGGACAGCCAGCCCCACACACCAGCACACCCAGCCCCACACACCAGCACAGCCAGCCCCACACACCAGCACAGCCAGCCCCACACACCAGCACAGCCAGTCCCACACACCAGCACCAGAAGAACTCGAGTCTGGTGGTGAGGATCCCGGGCCTGGGGGGGGGGGGGGGGGGGGGGGGGGGGGGTCTCGGGCCTGGGGGTGAGGATCTCGGGTCTGGGAGTGAGGATCTCGGGCCTGGGGGTGAGGAGCTGGGGCCTGGGGGTGAGGATCTCGGGCCTGGGGGTGAGGAACCCGGGCCTGGGGGTGAGGATCTCGGGCCTGGGGGTGAGGATCCCGGGCCTGGGGGTGAGGATCTTGGGCCTGGGGGTGAGGATCCCGGGCCTGGGGGTGAGGATCTCGGGCCTGGGGGTGAGGAACCCGGGCCTGGGGTGAGGAGCTGGGGCCTGGGGGTGAGGAGCTGGGGCCTGGGGGTGAGGATCTGGGGCCTGGGGGTGAGGATCCCGGGCCTGGGGGTGAGGATCTCGGGCCTGGGGGTGAGGATCTGGGGCCTGGGGGTGAGGATCTGGGGCCTGGGGTGAGGATCTGGGGCCTGGGGGTGAGGATCTGGGGCCTGGGGGTGAGGATCTGGGGCCTGGGGGTGAGGATCTGGGGCCTGGGGGTGAGGAACCCGGGCCTGGGGGTGAGGATCCCGCGCCTGGGGGTGAGGATATCGGGTCTGGGGTTGAGGATCTCGGGCCTGGGGGTGAGGATCCCGGGCCTGGGGGTGAGGATCCCGGGCCTGGGGGTGAGGAGCTGGGGCCTGGGGGTGAGGATCCCGGGCTTGGGGGTGAGGATCCCGGGCCTGGGGGTGAGGAACCCGGGCCTGGGGGTGAGGGTCTCGGGCCTGGGGGTGAGGATCCCGGGCCTGGGGGGGAGGAGCTGGGGCCTGGGGGTGAGGATCTCGGGCCTGGGGGTGAGGATCTCGGGCCTGGGGGTGAGGATCCCGGGCCTGGGGGTGAGGATCTCGGGCCTGGGGGTGAGGGTCTCGGGCCTGGGGGTGAGGATCCCGGGCCTGGGGGGGAGGAGCTGGGGCCTGGGGGTGAGGATCTCGGGCCTGGGGGTGAGGATCTCGGGCCTGGGGGTGAGGAGCTGGGGCCTGGGGGTGAGGATATCGGGCCTGGGGGTGAGGAGCTGGGGCCTGGGGGTGAGGATCCCGGGCCTGAGGGGGAGGAGCTGGGGCCTGGGGGTGAGGATCTTGGGCCTGGGGGGTGAGGATCACAGGCCTGGGGGTGAGGATCCAGGGCCTGGGGGGTGAGGATTACAGGCCTGGGGGTGAGGATCCAGGGCCTGGGGGTGAGGAGCTGAGGCCTGGGGGGGAGGGTCTCGGGCCTGGGGGTGAGGATCCCGGGCCTGGGGGTGAGGGGCTGGGGCCTGGGGGGGAGGATCCCGCGCCTGGGGGTGAGGATCCAGGGCCTGGGGGGTGAGGAGCTGGGGCCTGGGGGTGAGGAGCTGGGGCCTGGGGGTGAGGATCCCGGGCCTGGGGGTGAGGATCTCGGGCCTGGGGGTGAGGATCCCGGGCCTGGGGGTGAGGATCTCGGGCCTGGGGGGGAGGGTCTCGGGCCTGGGGGTGAGGAGCTGGGGCCTGGGGGGTGAGGATCTCGGGCCTGGGGGGTGAGGATCTCGGGCCTGGGGGGTGAGGATCTCGGGCCTGTGGGTGAGGATCTCGGGCCTGGGGGTGAGGATCCCGGGCCTGGGGGTGAGGAGCTGGGGCCTGGGGGTGAGGAGCTGGGGCCTGGGGGTGAGGAGCTGGGGCCTGGGGGGTGAGGATCTCGGGCCTGGGGGGTGAGGATCTCGGGCCTGGGGGTGAGGATCCCGGGCCTGGGGGTGAGGATCTCGGGCCTGGGGGGGAGGGTCTCGGGCCTGGGGGTGAGGAGCTGGGGCCTGGGGGGTGAGGATCTCGGGCCTGGGGGGTGAGGATCCCGGGCCTGGGGGGTGAGGATCTCGGGCCTGGGGGGTGATGATCTCGGGCCTGGGGGGTGAGGATCTCGGGCCTGGGGGTGAGGATCTCGGGCCTGGGGGTGAGGATCTCGGGCCTGGGGGTGAGGATCTCGGGCCTGGGGGTGAGGATCTCGGGCCTGGGGGTGAGGATCTCGGGCCTGGGGGTGAGGATCTCGGGCCTGGGGGTGAGGATCTCGGGCCTGGGGGTGAGGATCTCGGGCCTGGGGATGAGGATCTCGGGCCTGGGGGTGAGGATCCAGGGCCTGGGGGTGAGGATCTCGGGCCTGGGGGTGAGGATCCCGGGCCTGGGGGTGAGGATCTCGGGCCTGGGGGTGAGGATCTCGGGCCTGGGGGTGAGGATCCCGGGCCTGGGGGTGAGGAGCTGGGGCCTGGGGGGGAGGGTCTCAGGCCTGGGGGTGAGGAGCTGGGGCCTGGGGGTGAGGATCCCGGGCCTGGGGGTGAGGAGCTGGGGCCTGGGGGGGAGGGTCTCGGGCCTGGGGTTGAGGAGCTGGGGCCTGGGGGTGAGGAGCTGGGCCCTGGGGGGGAGGGTCTCGGTCCTGGGGGTGAGGAGCTGGGGCCTGGGGGTGAGGATCCCGGGCCTGGGGGTGAGGAGCTGGAGCCTGGGGGGGAGGGTCTCGGGCCTGGGGGTGAGGATCTCGGGCCTGGGGGTGAGGATCCCGGGCCTGGGGGGGAGGGTCTCGGGCCTGGGGGTGAGGAGCTGGGACCTGGGGGTGAGGATCTCGGGCCTGGGGGTGAGGATCTCCATCCTAAGGGACAGGGAGCCTTCGTCTGAACAAACATGAAGACTGTTAGTAACAGACGAGAGTAAAATCCGACAAAAGAAGTAAATGGATTGAAATCCATCATTTTCAAATTTGTAAGCGCCGCGATTGAAATTTTTTGTGATGTGCTGCATGCCGATTGAACATGCCATCCGTGTTAATTTCATTAAACCCAATTCTCTCCTATCATACAGAGTAATAACAGTGTCTATCCAGTAATTAGCTCTAATTAGTATCGGTAATTAGCCTGTTAGACCAGACTAAATTAATCTTTCATTTCTCACCAGGGGACACTCGGAAGGAATGCAGCAGTGAGCCGGGGGTGGGGTGTGTGTGAGTGGGGGGGGGATATGTGGGGGGGGCTGGGGTAAGGTGATGGGAGTTGGACGGAGGAGGAACAGGAGAATGCATCCAAATCTCCTTAATGTAATAGAGCAGAGAATACATTGAAGGTCTGCCACAATGACTCAATGCAGCAACATTAAAAAACAAATTGAAAATCAACAGTGGTATAATTTTGACGTTAAAAGGCTGGCATTTTTTGAAAGCTATTTCACAGAATCGTGCCACCGTGAAAGGTTTCGCACAGGGCCAATCAATGAAAAATTACGCTATTGAGAAATTATTCATCCAGTCTATTTATCAGAAAAATAATTTAAATCAGTTTTCAAATTTCAGCATTCAACAAACATCATCGAAGTGCCCTGAATTTCGGCAATGAAATCCTCCCGGCTTTCAAACTGACCCAGAGCAGAGAGCATGTCGGGGGGGGGGGGGGGGGGTAATGTCACACTCTGCCCCGGGGGAGGGGGGTACAGTCACACTCTGCCCGGGGGAGGGGGGGTACAGTCACACTCTGCCCGGGGGGAGGTGGGGCCCTACAGTCACACTCTGCCCCGGGGGAGGGGGGGTGGGTACAGTCACACTCTGTCTGGGGGAGGGGGGCCCTACAGTCACACTCTGCCCCGGGGGAGGGGGGGTGGGTACAGTCACACTCTGTCTGGGGGAGGGGGGCCCTACAGTCACACTCTGCCCCGGGGGGGGGGGGGGGTACAGTCACACTCTGCCCGGGGGGAGGGGGGGGCCCTACAGTCACACTCTGCCCCGGGGGAGGGGGGGGCACGACAGTCACACTCTGCCCCGGGGGAGGGGGGCCCTACAGTCACACTCTGCCCCGGGGGAAGGGGGGTACAGTCACACTCTGCCCGGGGGAGGGGGGGGTACAGTCACACTCTGCCCGGGGGGAGGGAGGGGTACAGTCACACTCTGCCCGGGGGAGGGGGGGGGGGTACAGTCACACTCTGCCCGGGGGAGGGGGGCCCTACAGTCACACTCTGTCTGGGGGAGGGGGGCCCTACAGTCACACTCTGCCCGGGGGAGGGGGGGCCCTACAGTCACACTCTGCCCATGGAGGGAGGGGGGGGCACGACAGTCACACTCTGCCCCGGGGGAGGGGGGCCCTACAGTCACACTCTGCCCCGGGGGAAGGGGGGTACAGTCACACTCTGCCCCGGGGGAAGGGGGGTACAGTCACACTCTGTCTGGGGGAGGGGGGGGGGTACAGTCACACTCTGCCCGGGGGAGGGGGGGGTACAGTCACACTTTGTCTGGGGGAGGGGGGGGGGTACAGTCACACTCTGCCCCGGGGGGGGGGGGGTACAGTCACACTCTGCCCGGGGGGAGGGGGGGTACAGTCACACTCTGCCCCGGGGGAGGGGGGGTACAGTCACACTCTGCCCGGGGGAGGGGGAGGGGTACAGTCACACTCTGCCCCGGGGGAGGGGGGGTACAGTCACACTCTGCCCCGGGGGAGGGGGGGTACAGTCACACTCTGCCCCGGGGGAGGGGGGGTGGGTACAGTCACACTCTGCCTGGGGGTGGAGGGGCCCTACAGTCACACTCTGCCCCGGGGAGGGGGAGGGGTACAGTCACACTCTGCCTGGGGGAGGGGGGGGTACAGTCACACTCTGCCCGGGGGGAGGGGGGTACAGTCACACTCTGCCCGGGGGGAGGGGGGGGTACAGTCACACTCTGCCCGGGGGGAGGGGGGGCCCTACAGTCACACTCTGCCCCGGGGGAGGGGGGGGGGGTACAGTCACACTCTGTCTGGGGGAGGGGGGGCCCTACAGTCACACTCTGCCCCAGGGGAGGGGGGGGTACAGTCACACTCTGCCCCGGGGGAGGGGGTGTGGGTACAGTCACACTCTGTCTGGGGGAGGGGGGCCCTACAGTCACACTCTGCCCCGGGGGAGGGGGGGGGTACAGTCACACTCTGCCCGGGGGGAGGGGGGGGCCCTACAGTCACACTCTGCCCTGGGGGAGGGGGGGGGGTACAGTCACACTCTGTCTGGGGGAGGGGGGGGGGTACAGTCACACTCTGCCCGGGGGAGGGGGGGGGTACAGTCACACTCTTCCCGGGGGGAGGTGGGGCCCTACAGTCACACTCTGCCCCGGGGGAGGGGGGGTGGGTACAGTCACACTCTGTCTGGGGGAGGGGGGCCCTACAGTCACACTCTGCCCCGGGGGGGGGGGGGTACAGTCACACTCTGCCCGGGGGGAGGGGGGTGCCCTACAGTCACACTCTGCCCCGGGGGAGGGGGGGGCACGACAGTCACACTCTGCCCCGGGGGAGGGGGGCCCTACAGTCACACTCTGCCCCGGGGGAAGGGGGGTACAGTCACACTCTGCCCCGGGGAGGGGGAGGGGTACAGTCACACTCTGCCCGGGGGAGGGGGGGGTACAGTCACACTCTGCCCGGGGGAGGGGGGGTACAGTCACACTCTGCCCGGGGGAGGGGGGGTACAGTCACACTCTGCCCAGGGGGAGGGGGGGGTACAGTCACACTCTGCCCGGGGGGAGGGGGGGCCCTACAGTCACACTCTGCCCCGGGGGAGGGGGGGGTACAGTCACACTCTGTCTGGGGGAGGGGGGGCCCTACAGTCACACTCTGCCCCAGGGGACGGGGGGGGTACAGTCACACTCTGCCCCGGGGGAGGGGGTGTGGGTACAGTCACACTCTGTCTGGGGGGGGGGGGGGGCCCTACAGTCACACTCTGCCCCGGGGGAGGGGGGGGGGTACAGTCACACTCTGCCCGGGGGGGGGGGGGGGGCCTACAGTCACACTCTGCCCTGGGGGAGGGGGGGGGTACAGTCACACTCTGTCTGGGGGAGGGGGGGGGGGGTACAGTCACACTCTGCCCGGGGGAGGGGGGGGTACAGTCACACTCTTCCCGGGGGGAGGTGGGGCCCTACAGTCACACTCTGCCCCGGGGGAGGGGGGGTGGGTACAGTCACACTCTGTCTGGGGGAGGGGGGCCCTACAGTCACACTCTGCCCCGGGGGGGGGGGGTACAGTCACACTCTGCCCGGGGGGAGGGGGGGGCCCTACAGTCACACTCTGCCCCGGGGGGAGGGGGGTACAGTCACACTCTGCCCCGGGGGAGGGGGGGCCCTACAGTCACACTCTGCCCGGGGGAGGGGGGGTACAGTCACACTCTGCCCCGGGGGAGGGGGGGGTACAGTCACACTCTGCCCGGGGGCAGGGGGGGCCCTACAGTCACACTCTGCCCCGGGGGAGGGGGGGGCCCTACAGTCGCACTCTGCCCCGGGGGAGGGGGGGGCCTACAGTCACACTCTGCCCCGGGGGAGGGGGGGGGTACAGTCACACTCTGCCCCGGGGGAGGGGGGGGTACAGTCACACTCTGCCCGGGGGGGAGGGGGGGGGCCCTACAGTCACACTCTGCCCCGGGGGAGGGGGGGGGGGTACAGTCACACTCTGCCCCGGGGGAGGGGGGGTACAGTCACACTCTGCCCGGGGGGGAGGGGGGGCCCTACAGTCACACTCTGCCCCGGGGGAGGGGGGGGCCCTACAGTCACACTCTGCCCCGGGGGAGGGGGGGGCCCTACAGTCACACTCTGCCCCGGGGGAGGGGGGGCCCTACAGTCACGTCCATGCACAGTCGATATTCAATCTAAATTCACAGAATCATAGATTTATACAGAGCAGAAGGAGGCCATTCGGCCCACTATAACTGCACCGTCTCTCTATATGAGCATCATGACATAGTGCCATTCCCTGGCCTTTTCTCCGTTCCCCCTGAACATTGTTGCTGTTCAAATAATCATCGAACATTTTTCTCACATCAAATTTGCTTATTTTGCTAATCATATTAAATGTGTGTCCTCTCGTCCATAGAACTATGGAAATGTTACAGCACAGAAGGAGGCCATTCGGTCCATCTTGTCCATGCCAGCCTGAGGATACCCAGGTGCCCTTTCTAATCTCACCTTCCTGCTCCCGGTCCATAGCCCTGTATCTTACAGCACTTAAGATGCAGATCCAGGTACCGATTAGGGTCTCTGCCTTCACCACCAACTCGGGTAGCAAATTCCAGACTCCCACTACCCTCTGTGTAAAAAGGTTCTTCATGTCCCCTCTGCACCTTCTGCCATTTATCTTGAATCTCTGTCCCCTGGTTCTAGAATTCTCCACCAGGGGAAATCATTTTATTCTGTCCACCCTATCTATTCTCATAATTTTGTGCACCTCAATTAAGTCACCCCTCAGCCTTCTTTGTTCCAGGGAAAAGAACCCCAACCCCCCAACCTCCAATCTCTCCTCGGAGCCTCACTTTTCCAGCCCTGGCCACATTCTTATAAACCTCCTCTGCTCTCTCTCCAGAGCAATACCGTCCTTCCTGTAATGTGCTGGCCAGAACTGCCCACAATACTCCAGTTGTGGCTTCACCAGTGTTTTATACGATTCCAACATTATATCCTTACGTTTATATTCTGTACCTCTGCCAATGAAGGAGAGCATTCCATTTGCTTTCTTTACAATCTAGTCAACTTGAACTGCTGCCCTGAGGGACCTGTGTCCCTGTACACCAAGATCTCTCACTTCATCTACCTCTCTTAGTATGTTCCCATTTATTGTGTACTCCCTACAACTGTTCGACCTCCCTAAATGCATGACCTCACACTTCTCGGTGTTAAATTCCATCTGTCACTTTATCGGCCACTCCACCAATCCATCTATATAATCTGCAAGGTTGTAACTTTCCTCTTCACTGTCCACAACTCGGCCAATCTTTGTGTCATCTGCAAAGTTCCCAATCATGCTCTCAACGTTCACTCCAGATCGTTAATATATAACACAAACAGTAAGGGTCCCAACGTCAAGCCCTGTGGAACACCATTTAAAACAACTTTTCAATTGCAAGGGCAGCCATCAACCATTACCCTTTGTTTCCTGTTACTAAGCCAACTTTTTATCCAATTTGCCACATTTCCTGTATCCCATGGCTTTCATTTTCTTGACCAATCTGCCATGTGGGACTTTGTCGAGCGCCTTACTAAAATCCATGTACACCACATCCACTGCACTACCTCGTCAACCCTTCTTGTCACTTCCTCAAAGTATTCAATCAAATTTATGAGGCAAGACCGTCCTTTAACAAATGCATGCTGACTATCCCGGACTGATCTATGCCTTTCTCTGTGACAGTTAATCCTATCTCTCAGGATTAATTCTGATCATTTACCCACTACCAAACTAAGACTAACTGGCCTATAATTGTTCGGCATTTCCTTGGATCCATTTTTAAACAATGGGACCACGTTTGCATTTCTCCAGTCCTCCGGTACCTCTCCTGTGTCCAGTGAGGATTGGAAAATCATCCTCAGAGCATCTGCCATCTCCTCTCTGACCTCCTTAAGTAGCCTCGGAAACAATCCATCTGGCCTTGGCGACTTATCAACTTGCAAGGATTTCAATCCTTTGAGTATTTCCTCTTTATCCCATCCAGTATCTCAGTGTTCCTCCTGGACAATTATATCTGCAACATCCATTTCCTTTGTAAACACAGAGACAAAATATTCATTCAAAACTCTTCCCACAGCCTTGCATCAGCATGATAGCACAGTGGTTACCACTGTTGCTTCACAGCGCCAGGCTCCCAGGTTCGATTCCCAGCTTGGGTCACTGTCTGTGCGGAGTCTGCACGTTCTCCCCGTGTCTGCGTGGGTTTCCTCCGGGTTCTCCAGTTTTGTCCCACAGTCCAAAGACGTGCAGGTTAGGTGGATTGGCCATGCTAAATTGCCCCATGGTGTGTGAAAAGGTTAGGTGGGGTTATGGGGATAGGGTGGAGGAGTAGGGTGCTCTTTCCAAGGGCCGGTGCAGACTCGATGGGCCGAATGACCTCCTTCTACACTATAAATTCTATGATTCTATGATACACACAAGTTCGCTTTTCATCTCTGATAGGTCCCACTTTTTCCTGAACTAATTTTACCACTAATATATTGATAAAACATCTTTGGATTTTCTTTAACTGTATTTGCGAATCTTTCTCATGCCGTCTCTGATTTCCTTTTTGATCTTGTCCCTGCACTTGCTATACTCGTCTGGACTGTCTGCAGTGCTGAGTTCTTTATGCTTCTCGGCCCCTTTTTTTTGCTGTTTGATCTTCCCCTGTATTCGTCCAGACAACCAGAGGGCATGTCTACTTTGTACATTTGTACAAGGTGGGATTAGAAAGGGCATCCAGGTGTTCTCGGGCTGGCATGGAAAAGATGGGCTGAATAACCTCCTTCTGTGCTGTAACTTTTCTCATTCTATGATTTAGAATCTCTCCTTTTAGTGCTTCCCACTGGTTTTCCACTGATTTATCCTCGAGCAATGCTCGCCAGTCCACCTCAGCCAAGTCCCTTCTCATTTATACAAAATTTGCTTTCCCCCATTTCAATGTTTCTACTCCTTCTTTATCTCTGCCCTTTTCCATGGTAATGCTGAATCTAACTGAATTGTGATCACTATCCTAGATATGGTCGCTGTCACTTCACCCACTTGCCCTTCTTTGTTCCCCAAGACTAGGTCTAGAATTGCATCTCCTCTTGTTGGGTTTGTCACTAATTGGGTGAAAGGATTTTCCTGGACACACTGCATGAGTTTTTCTCCTTCAGTTCCCCTTATATTGTTTAATTCCCAGTCGATATTGGGACGGTTAAATCTCCGACTATTATTGCCCTCATTCTTACAGGCAGAGATTTGTCTACATATTTGCTCTTCCATCTCTCGACTGATGGCCTCTGCTTGTCATAGAATGGCCGGCATTTGTCGCAGGATGGCCCGTGTTTGTCACAGGATGGCCCGCGTTTATCACAGGAAGGCCTGCGTTTATCACAGGAAGGCCTGCGTTTATCACAGGATGGCCCGCGTTTGTCACAGGAAGGCCCGAGTTTGTCACAGGATGGCCCGCGTTTGTCACAGGATGGCCCGCGTTTGTCACAGGATGGCCCGCGTTTGTCACAGGATGGCCCGCGTTTGTCACAGGAAGGCCCGTGTTTGTCACAGGAAGGCCCGCGTTTGTCACAGGAAGGCCCGCGTTTGTCACAGGAAGGCCCGTGTTTGTCACAGGATGGCCCGCGTTTGTCACAGGAAGGCCCGCGTTTGTCACAGGAAGGCCCGTGTTTGTCACAGGATGGCTTGCGTTTGTTCCGGTATGGCCTGGGAATCTTTTTTTTTAGTCTGCTTTAAGATTACTTCATTCTAACTAATAATACTTAAGTGATGTATTCAAAGTAATTGGCTGGTTTGTTTCTATCTCTGAAAATACAGAAGGATTAGTCACCTTTTCAATGAATCTTCAACGGCAGCAAAGTACAGATTATGTCCTGCCTCCTGTGCCCAAATTCGAATTTGGATCTTGCTGCAGTTTCGAAGCTCCAAAGGATTAGTTTCTCTTTTAGCTTCCCCACTGATTACACACTCTGCTCGGTGGCATTTATTATTTCTGCCATTCAGCTTCTCGAGTCCAAATGAGGACACGGCTCCTCTCTGACTCAATGCTGCTCGCCACAGACCCTACCTGCTGCAGCCACCTCCACCATCAGCCCTCTCCTTGGCTGCTGCAGCCACCTCCACCATCAGCCCTCTCCTTGGCTGCTGCAGCTACCCCCACCATCAGCCCTCTCCTTGGCTGCTGCAGCTACCCCCACCATCAGCCCTCTCCTTGGCTGCTGCAGCCACCCCCACCATCAGCCCTCTCCTTGGCTGCTGCAGCCACCCCCACCATCAGCCCTCTCCTTGGCTGCTGCAGCCACCTCCACCATCAGCCCTCTCCTTGGCTGCAGCAGCCACCCCCACCATCAGCCCTCTCCTTGGCTGCTGCAGCCACCCCCACCATCAGCCCTCTCCTTGGCTGCTGCAGCCACCCCCACCATCAGCCCTCTCCTTGGCTGCTGCAGCCACCCCCACCATCAGCCCTCTCCTTGGCTGCAGCAGCCACCCCCACCATCAGCCCTCTCCATGGCTGCTGCAGCCACCTCCACCATCAGCCCTCTCCTTGGCTGCTGCAGCCACTCACTTAGTTAAGGAGTTTTTCCCCAAATTGGCATCAGGCGGCCAGAGGTTTTTGTCAGGAATTCATGAGGCGCATCACTCCTCAGACCTCACGTTGTGTTAACACCATTATACACATCGTGGGATAATGAGGCGTTAACACTAATGCCTTCAACTGTTTCTATTCCATGTAATTCGCGATCTTTCTACCACACCAAGTCATAACTTGCTTAAAACACATCGGGAGCCTCTGGTGAAGAATCTTTGCCCTGTGTAATACTGATCTGCACAGGTCATCTACTTCGCTTGCCTCAGTCACCCTGCTGATCTGAACCAAAATCTTCGGAGCGGCCAATGCCAGCAGAAAGATCCTGTCACAGTTTGGCTCATTGAAACCGAGAGCAACAGGTTTGGGCCAGGCTGGAGTGGGCCAGGCTGGAGTGGGCCAGGATGGAGTGGGCCAGGCTGCAGTGGTTCAGGCTGCATTGGGCCAGGCTGGAGTGGGCCAGGCTGCATTGGGCCAGGCTAGAGTGGGCCAGGCTGCAGTGGTTCAGGCTGGAGTGGGCCAGGCTGCATTGGGCCAGGCTGGAGTGGGTCAGGCTGGAGCGGGTCAGGCTGCAGTGGGTCAGGCTGCAGTGGGCCAGGCTGCAGTGGGCCAGGCTGCAGTGGGCCAGGCTGCAGTGGGCCAGGCTGCATTGGGCCAGGCTGCAGTGGGCCAGGCTGGAGTGGGCCAGGCTGCATTGGGCCAGGCTGCATTGGGCCAGGCTGGAGTGGGCCAGGCTGCATTGGGCCAGGCTGGAGTGGGCCAGGCTGCATTGGGCCAGGCTGCATTGGGCCAGACTGCAGTGGGCCAGGCTGCATTGGGCCAGGCTGCATTGGGCCAGGCTGGAGTGGGTCAGGCTGGTGTGGGCAAGGCTGCAGTGGGCCAGGCTGCATTGGGCCAGGCTGGAGTGGGTCAGGCTGCAGTGGGCCAGGCTGCATTGGGCCAGGCTGCATTGGGCCAGGCTGCAGTGGCCCAGGCTGGAGTGGGCCAGGCTGCAGTGGGCCAGGCTGCAGTGGGCCAGGCTGCATTGGGCCAGACTGCAGTGGGCCAGGCTGCATTGGGCCAGGCTGCATTGGGCCAGGCTGGAGTGGGCCAGGCTGCATTGGGCCAGGCTGCATTGGGCCAGGCTTGAGCGGGCCAGGCTGCAGTGGGCCAGGCTGCAGTGGGTCAGGCTGCATTGGGCCAGGCTGGAGTGGGCCAGGCTGCAGTGGGTCAGGCTGCAGTGGGCCAGGCTGCAGTGGGCCAGGCTGCAGTGGGCCAGGCTGCAGTGGGTCAGGCTGCATTGGGCCAGGCTGCAGTGGGCCAGGCTGCAGTGGGTCAGGCTGCATTGGGCCAGGCTGCAGTGGGCCAGGCTGCATTGGGCCAGACTGCATTGGGCCAGGCTGCAGTGGGCCAGGCTGCAGTGGGCCAGGCTGGAGCGGGTCAGGCTGCATTGGGCCAGGCTGCAGTGGGCCAGGCTGCATTGGGCCAGGCTGGAGTGGGCCAGGCTGCAGTGGGCCAGGCTGCAGTGGGCCAGGCTGCATTGGGCCAGGCTGCATTGGGCCAGGCTGGAGCGGGTCAGGCTGCAGTGGGCCAGGCTGCATTGGGTCAGGCTGCAGTGGGCCAGGCTGCATTGGGCCAGGCTGCAGTGGGCCAGGCTGCAGTGGGCCAGGCTGGAGTGGGCCAGGCTGCATTGGGCCAGGCTGCAGTGGGCCAGGCTGCATTGGGCCAGGCTGCATTGGGCCAGGCTGGAGCGGGTCAGGCTGCAGTGGGCCAGGCTGCAGTGGGCCAGGCCGCAGTGGGCCAGGCTGCATTGGGCCAGGCTGCATTGGGCCAGGCTGCAGTGGGCCAGGCTGCATTGGGCCAGGCTGCAGTGGGCCAGGCTGCAGTGGGCCAGGCTGCATTTGGCCAGGCTGCAGTGGGCCAGGCTGCAGTGGGCCAGGCTGCAGTGGGCCAGGCTGCATTGGGCCAGGCTGGAGCGGGTCAGGCTGCAGTGGGCCAGGCTGCAGTGGGTCAGGCTGCAGTGGGCCAGGCTGCATTGGGCCAGGCTGCAGTGGGTCAGGCTGAAGTGGGCCAGGCTGCATTGGGCCAGGCTGCATTGGGCCAGACTGCAGTGGGCCAGGCTGCATTGGGCCAGGCTGCATTGGGCCAGGCTGCATTGGGCCAGGCTGCAGTGGGTCAGGCTGGAGCGGGTCAGGCTGCAGTGGGCCAGGCTGCATTGGGCCAGGCTGCATTGGGCCAGGCTGCAGTGGGCCAGGCTGGAGTGGGCCAGGCTGCAGTGGGCCAGGCTGCAGTGGGCCAGGCTGCATTGGGCCAGACTGCAGTGGGCCAGGCTGCATTGGGCCAGGCTGCATTGGGCCAGGCTGGAGTGGGCCAGGCTGCATTGGGCCAGGCTGCATTGGGCCAGGCTTGAGCGGGCCAGGCTGCAGTGGGCCAGGCTGCAGTGGGTCAGGCTGCATTGGGCCAGGCTGGAGTGGGCCAGGCTGCAGTGGGTCAGGCTGCAGTGGGCCAGGCTGCAGTGGGCCAGGCTGCAGTGGGCCAGGCTGCAGTGGGTCAGGCTGCAGTGGGCCAGGCTGCAGTGGGCCAGGCTGCAGTGGGTCAGGCTGCATTGGGCCAGGCTGCAGTGGGCCAGGCTGCATTGGGCCAGACTGCATTGGGCCAGGCTGCAGTGGGCCAGGCTGCAGTGGGCCAGGCTGGAGTGGGTCAGGCTGCATTGGGCCAGGCTGCAGTGGGCCAGGCTGCAGTGGGCCAGGCTGGAGTGGGCCAGGCTGCATTGGGCCAGGCTGCAGTGGGCCAGGCTGCATTGGGCCAGGCTGCATTGGGCCAGGCTGGAGCGGGTCAGGCTGCAGTGGGCCAGGCTGCATTGGGCCAGGCTGCAGTGGGCCAGGCTGCAGTGGGCCAGGCTGCATTTGGCCAGGCTGCAGTGGGCCAGGCTGCAGTGGGCCAGGCTGGAGTGGGCCAGGCTGCATTGGGCCAGGCTGGAGCGGGTCAGGCTGCAGTGGGCCAGGCTGCAGTGGGTCAGGCTGCATTGGGCCAGGCTGCAGTGGGTCAGGCTGAAGTGGGCCAGGCTGCATTGGGCCAGGCTGCATTGGGCCAGACTGCAGTGGGCCAGGCTGCATTGGGCCAGGCTGCATTGGGCCAGGCTGCATTGGGCCAGGCTGCAGTGGGTCAGGCTGGAGCGGGTCAGGCTGCAGTGGGCCAGGCTGGAGCGGGTCAGGCTGCATTGGGCCAGGCTGCAGTGGGTCAGGCTGCAGTGGGCCAGGCTGCAGTGGCAGGTTGATGGCAAAAGTGAAGTCGTATGGGGTTCAGGGTGTACTAGCTAGATGGATAAAGAACTGGGTGGGCAACAGGAGACAGAGAGTAGTGGTGGAAGGGAGTGTCTCAAAATGGAGAAAGGTGACTAGTGGTGTTCCACAGGGATCCGTGCTCGGACCACTGTTGTTTGTGATCTACATAAATGACCTGGAGGAAGGTATAGGTGGTCTGATTAGCAAGTTTGCAGATGATACTAAGATTGGTGGAGTTGCAGATAGCGAGGAGGACTGTCAGAGAATACAGCAAAATATAGATAGATAGGAGAGTTGGGCAGAGAAATGGCAGATGGAGTTCAATCCAGGCAAATGCGAGGTGATGCATTTTGGAAGATCCAATTCAAGAACAGAAGATACGGTCAATGGAAGAGTCCTGGGGAAAATTGATGTACAGAGAGATCTGGGAGTTCAGGTCCATTGTACCCTGAAGGTGGCAACGCAGGTCGATAGAGTGGTCAAGAAGGCATACAGCATGCTTGCCTTTATCGGACGGGGTATTGAGTACAAGAGTCGGCAGGTCATGTTACAGTTCTGGTCGCCACATTACCAGAAAGATGTGGATGCTTTAGAGAGGAGGTTCACCAGGATGTTGCTTGGTATGGAGGGTGCTAGCTATGAAGAAAGGTTGAGTAGATTAGGAATGTTTTCGTTGGAAAGACGGAGATTGAGGGGGGACCTGATTGAGGTCTACAAAATAATGAGAGGTATGGATAGGGTGGATAGCAACAAGCTTTTCCCAAGAGTGGGGGTGTCAGTTACAAGGGGTCACGATTTCAAGGTGAGAGGGGGAAAGTTTAAGGGAGATGTGCGTGGAAAGTTTTTTACGCAGAGGGTGGTGGGTGCCTGGAACGCTTTGCCAGCGGAGGTGGTAGAGGCGGGCAGGATAGCATCATTTAAGATACATCTAGACAGATATATGAACGGGCGGGGAACAGAGGGAAGTAGATCCTTGGAAAATAGGCAACAGGTTTAGATATAGGATCTGGATCGGCCCAGGCTGGAGGGCTGAAGGGCCTGTTCCTGTGCTGTAATTTTCTTTGAATTGTGGTCACTATCTCCAAACACTTGGCCCGGTTCATTAACCAGTACCAAATCCAATGTGCCCCCCCCCTCTTGTCGGCCTATCCACATATTGTGTCAGGAAACCCTCCTGCACACACTGTACAAAAACTGCCGCATCGTAACTGTTCGACCTATAGAGGTTCCAATCAATATTTGGAAAGTTAAAGTCTCCCATGACAACTACCCTGAGACCTCCACACCTATCCATAATCTGCTTCACAATTTCTTCCTCCACATCTCTATTACTATTTGGGGGCCTATAGAAAACTCCTAACAACGTGACCGCTCCTTTCCTATTTCTAACTTCAGCCCATATTATCTCAGTAGGCAGATCCCCTTCGAACTGCCTTTCTGCAGCCGTTAAACTATCCTTGATTAACAATGCTACTCCTCCACCTCTTTTACCACCTTCCCTACTCTTACTGAAACATCTATACCCCGGAACTTCCAACAACCATTCCTGTCCCTGTTCTAACCATGTCTCCGTAATGGCCACAACATCGTAGTCCCAAGTACCAATCCATGCTCCAAGTTCACCTACCTTATTCCGGATGCTCCTTGCATTGAAGTAGACACACTTCAACCCACCTTCCTGTCTACCGGTACACTCCTGCGACCTTGATACCCTCCTCAGTACCTCACTACTCTCAACACTGGCTTCTGGACTACAGCTTGTTTTCCCAGCCCCCTGACAAATTAGTTTAAACTCCCCCCGAAGAGCCGTAGCAAATTTCCCTCCCAGGATATTGGTGTCCCTCTGGTTCAGGTGCAAACCATCCTGTCTGTACAGGTCCCACCTTCCCCAGAATGTGCTCCAATTATCCACGTACCTTAAACCCTCCCTCCTACACCATCTCTGCAGCCACGTGTTTACCTGCACTCTCTCCCTGTTCCTCACCTCACTAGCACGTAGCACCAGCAACAAACCAGAGATATAAAACAAAAAAGAGTGGCTAAGGTAAATATTGGTCCTTTAGAGGATGAGAAGGGAGTTTTAATAATGGGAGATGAGGAAATGGCTGAGGAACTGAACAGGTTTTTTGGGTCGGTCTTCACAGTGGAAGACACAAATAACATGCCAGCGACTGATAGAAATGAGGCTATGACAGGTGAGGACCTTGAGAGGATTGTTATCACTAAGGAGGTAGTGATGGGCAAGCTAATGGGGCTAAAGGTAGACAAGTCTCCTGGCCCTGATGGAATGCATCCCAGAGTGCTAAAAGAGATGGCTAGGGAAATTGCAGATGCACTAATGATGATTTACCAAAATTCACTCGACTCTGGGGTGGTCCCGGTGGATTGGAAATTAGCAAACGTGACACCACTGTGTAAAAAAGGAGGTAGGCAGAAAGCGGGTAATTATAGGCCAGTGAGCTTAACTTCGGTAGTAGGGAAGATGCTGGAATCTATCATCAAGGAAGAAATAGCGAGCATCTGGATAGAAATTGTCCCATTGGGCAGACGCAGCATGGGTTCATAAAGGGCAGGTCGTGCCTAACTAATTTGGTGGAATTTTTTGAGGACATTACCAGTGGAGTAGATAACGGGGAGCCAATGGATGTGGTATATCTGGATTTCCAGAAAGCCTTTGACAAGGTGCCACACAAAAGGTTGCTGCATAAGATAAAGATGCATGGCATTAAGGGTAAAGTAGTAGCATGGATAGAGGATTGGTTAATTAATAGAAAGCAAAGAGTGGGGATTAATGGGTGTTTCTCTGGTTGGCAATCAGTAGCTAGTGGTGTCCCTCAGGGATCCGTGTTGGGCCCACAATTGTTCACAATTTACATAGATGATTTGGAGTTGGGGACCAAGGGCAATGTGTCCAAGTTTGCAGATGACACTAAGATGAGTGGTAAAGCAAAAAGTGCAGAGGATACTGGAAGTCTGCAGAGGGATTTGGATAGGTTAAGTGAATGGGCTAGGGTCTGGCAGATGGATTACAATGTTGACAAATGTGAGTTTATCCATTCTGGTAGGAATAACAGCAAACGGGATTATTATTTAAATGATAAAATATTAAAGCATGCCGCTGTGCAGAGAGACCTGGGTGTGCTAGTGCATGAGTCACAGAAAGTTGGTTTACAGGTGCAACAGGTGATTAAGAAGGCAAATGGAATTTTGTCCTTCATTGCTAGAGGGATGGATTTTAAGACTAGGGAGGTTATGTTGCAATTGTATAAGGTGTTAGTGCGGCCACATCTGGAGTATTGTGTTCAGTTTTGGTCTCCTTACTTGAGAAAGGACATACTGGCACTGGAGGGTGTGCAGAGGAGATTCACTAGGTTAATCGCAGAGCTGAAGGGGTTGGATTACGAGGAGAGGTTGAGTAGACTGGGACTGTACTCGTTGGAATTTAGAAGGATGAGGGGGGATCTTATAGAAACATTTAAAATTATGAAGGGAATAGATAGGATAGATGCGGGCAGGTTTTTTCCAGGGAAAAGAAAAACTACTTACCAGTCACCAGCCAATCTCTTACCTAAAGGCTGTGATGTCACGGATCAACTTCTTTCTACTTCTACCTACCCTCGAGTCTCCCTCTTTATCTTTACTCGGCTGGGATCCTTAGTGATTTTTTTTTGTTGTTCGAGGAGGAGGTAGGGAGGGAAACACTGAAGAAGTGTTTGGGGTTTAACTGTCATTTGACAACAGCTCCTCCACAAACCACCTTCAAGATACGGTGACCGCAATGCATTGATGCATATTTCCCCCGCAACAGCCAATCAGCAGCTCCGCTCTACTGCCCTCTGCTGGATGCTTGCCTTCACTTGAACACGGAGGGTGACTTGCTCAGGTACACGTTCTGGATGCAGTAACCGCAATGCACTGATGCAAATTTGCCCCTCAACAGCCAATCAGCAGCTCCACTCTACTGCCCTCTGCTGGACAGTAAGTTACAATGAGGAAATAAGAACCGTACAAACGGATATAGATACGGAAGGAGAGTGAGCCAAAATGTGGTAGGTGGAGTTTAACGTGGATAAATGTGAGGTCATGCATTTTGGTCGGAAAAATGGGAAGGCACCTTATTATTTGTTAGTGCGCACGTGAAGGAGACACATCCTGAGTGAGAGACAGCCAGAGTGGGAATTGGAACTTGGTAATTTGGTACAGTGACGTCATCAGGAAAGGGAAAGAACCAGAGAGCATCCTGGGAAGGTAAGTGATTTTTATTATCTTTTCAAATTGTGTGGGGGGAAACTGAAGGGACATCACAGTAAAGCTGTGACCTGATAGGCTGGTTGGGAATCTATTAAATTTGAAAAAAAAATAATATTGCAAAACAAATCTAATTGATTAACTAGATAGTGGAGTAACTAAAACTGAGGGCAGTGATCGGTATTTAGCATTTAATTTTACAGTAAAAATTGAGCGTCAGGGCCATATCGTTAATTGTAACACAATCTAACAATAATTCAAGTGTTTATTTTAAATTAATTAACTACTGCTTAAATGTCACGCAGCGGGGAGCAGTGCTCCAACTCTGAGATGTGGCAGATCTGTGACGCTTCCAAGATTCTGGTCGACTACATCTGCAGCAAGTGTAACCAATGGCAGCTCCTCACAGACCGTGTGGTTCGGTTGGAGCAGCAGTTGGATGCACTTAGGAGCATGCAGGTGGTGGAAAGCATCATAGATAGCAGTTATAGAGATGTGGTCACACCCAAGGTGCAGGCAGAGAGATGGGTGAGCACCAGAAGGGACAGGCAGTCAGTGCAGGAATCCCCTGTGGTTGACCCCCTCTCGAACAGGTATATCCCTTTGGATACTGTCGGGGGAAATAGCCTATCAGGGAAAACAGCAGCAGCCAGAGCAGTGGCACCACGGCTGGCTCTGATGTTCAGCCAGGGAGGGTCAAAGCGCAGAAGAGCAATAGTCATTTGGGACTCTATAGTCAGGGGCACAAATAGGCGCTTCTGTGGACGTGAAAGAGACTCCAGGATGGTATGTTGCCTCCATGGTGCCAGGGTCCTGGATGTCTCCGAACGGGTAGCGGGCATCCTGAAGGGGGAGGGCAAACAGGCAGAGGTCATTGTACATATTGGTACTAACAACATAGGCAGGAAGGGGCATGAGGTCCTGCAGCAGGAGTTCAGGGAGCGAGGCAGAAAGTTCAAAGACAGGACCTCTAGGGTTGTAATCTCCAGATTACTCCCTGTGCCACATGCCAGTGAGACTAGAAATAGGAAGAAATAGGAGGGAGGGTTTCCATTATCTGGACCACTGGGAGCTCTTCCCGGGCTGGTGTGACCTGTATAAGGAGGACGGGTTGCATCGAAACTGGAGAGGCATAAATATCCTGGCCGCGAGGTTTGCTAGTGTCACACGGGAGGGTTTAAACTAGTATGGCAGGGGGGTGGGTACCGGAGCAATAGGTCAGAAGGTGAAAGCATTGAGGGAGAACTAGGGAAAAGGGCCAGTATTTCATTTTCATTTCATTTCATTTTTCAGTATGGCTCTGAGGAAGAGCAGACAGGGAGATGTTGCTGAACACAGCGGGAATGGTGGCCTGAAGTGCATATGTTTTAATGCAAGAAGTATAACAGGTAAGGCAGATGAATTTAGAGCTTGGATTAGTACTTGGAACTATGATGTTGTTGCCATTACAGAGACCTGGTTGAGGGAAGGACAGGATTGGCAGCTAAACGTTCCAGGATTTAGATGTTTCAGCGGGATAGAGGGGGATGTAAAAGGGGTGGAGGAGTTGCGCTACTGGTTAGGGAGAATATCACAGCTGTACTGCGGGAGGACACCTCAGAGGGCAGTGAGGCTATATGGGTAGAGATCGGGAATAAGAAGGGTGCAGTCACAATGTTGGGGGTTTACTACAGGCCTCCCAACAGCCAGCGGGAGATAGAGGAACAGATAGGTAGACAGATTTTGGAAAGGAGTAAAAGCAACAGGGTTGTTGTGATGGAAGACTTCAACTTCCCCAATATTGACTGGGACTCATTGCTCATTCAGGGCTCGACTCGAAGAACCAGGGGGTGGCGATTCTGGTGGGGAAGAGGGTGGTGTTTGAGGCGTCTGAGGTGGTGGCTGATAGTGGCGGCAGATATGTGATGGTGAGCGGTAAGCTGCAGGGGGAGAGGGTGGTGTTGGTTAATGTGTACGCCCCAAATTGGGATGATGCTGGTTTCATGAGGCTTATGTTGGGCCGCATTCCTGGCCTGGAGGTGGGAGGCTTGATCATGGGGGGGGACTTCAATACGGTGCTGGATCCCCTACTGGATCGTTCTAGTTCAAGGACAGGCAGGAAGTCGGCGGGGGCCAAGGTATTGAGGGGGTTTATGGACCAGATGGGAGGAGTGGATCCCTGGAGGTTCGGGAGGCCGAGGGCTCGGGAGTACTCTTTTTTCTCCCATGTGCACAGGGTTTATTCCCGCATTGATTTCTTTGTTCTGAGCAGGGGACTGGTCCCGAGGGTGGAGGAGGCCGAGTATTCGGCTATTGCGATTTCGGACCATGCTCCGCATTGGGTGGATCTGGAGATGGGGGAGGTGCGGGACCAGCTCCCGCTTTGGCGTCTGGACGTGGGGTTGTTGGCTGATGAGGAGGTGTGTAGGAGGGTCCGGGGATGTATCGAGAGGTACCTCGAGGTCAATGATACTGGGGAGATCCAGGTGGGGATGGTGTGGGAGGCTCTGAAGGCAGTGATTAGGGGGGAGCTGATCTCCATCCGAGCCCATAGGGAGAGGGGGGAGAGGAGGGAGAAGGAGAGACTGGTGGGGGAGGTGTTGAGTGTAGATAGGAGGTACGCGGAGGCCCCGGAGGAGGGATTGCTGGGGGAGCGGCGTAGCTTGCAGGCCAAGTTTGATTTATTGACCACCAGAAAGGCGGAGACACAGTGGAGGAAGGCGCAGGGAGCGGTCTACGAGTAAGGAGAGAAGGCGAGCAGGATGCTGGTGCATCAGCTTCGTAAGCGGGACGCGGCTAGGGAGATTGGTGGAGTGAAGGATAGGGGTGGGAATGTGGTACGGCAGGGGGCAGAGGTCAATGAGGTCTTTAGGGAAATGGAGAGCTTTTTGGACAGGCTGTGATTTCCAAGGGTGCAGGAGGAGCAGGTGGAGGGACTGGGGGCGCCGATCGAGTTGGAGGAGCTGGTCAGTGGGATTGGCCACATGCAGTCGGGGAAGGCGCCGGGACGGGATGGGTGTCCGGTTGAATTCTATAAGAAATACGCGGACCTGTTGGGCCCCCTGTTGGTTAGGACCTTTAACGAGGCATGGGAGGGGGTGTTTTGCCCCCGACGATGTCTCAGGCACTAATCTCCCTGATCCTGAAGCGTGATAAGGACCCCTTGCAGTGCGGATCATACAGGCCGATTTCACTGCTGAATGTAGACGCCAAGTTGCTGGCAAAGATCTTGGCCACTAGAATAGAGGACTGGGGTGCCGGGAGTGGTACATGAAGATCAGACGGGTTTTGTGGAGGGGAGGCAGCTGAACACTAACGTGCGAAGGCTGCTAAATGTGATAATGATGCCGGCAGCAGAAGGAGAGGCGGAGATTGTGGTGGCATTGGATGTGGAGAAGGCCTTTGACAGGGTTGAGTGGGGATACTTGTGGGAGGTGTTGGAAAGGTTCGGGTTTGGGGTGGGGTTTATTAAATGGGTGAGGTTGCTGTACGAGGCCCCGATGGCGAGTGTAGCGACAAATGGAAGGAAGTCCGAGTACTTCAGGCTCCACCGTGGGACGAGGCAGGGGTGCCCCCTGTCCCCCTTGCTTTTTGTGTTGGCAATTGAGCCTCTTGCCATGGCTCTCAGGGAGTCGGGGAGGTGGAGGGGTTTGGTGCGAGGTGGGGAGGAGCACCGAGTGTCGCTGTATGCGGACGACTTGCTGCTGTATGTAGCAGACCCGGTGGGGGGAATGCCGGAGGTGATGGAGATTCTTGCTGAGTTTGGGAGTTTCTCGGGATATAAATTGAACCTGGGCAAGAGTGAGCTGTTTGTTGTACACCCGGGAGATCAGGAGGAGGGGATTGGTAGGCTCCCGCTAAAGAGGGAAGTGAGGAGTTTTAGGTACCTGGGGGTTCAGGTGGCTAGGAGCTGGGGGACTCTGCACAAGCTTAATTTTACTAGGTTGTTGGAGCAGATGGAGGAGGAATTTAAAAGGTGGGACATGCTGCCGTTGTCGTTGGCGGGTAGAGTACAGTCCGTTAAAATGACGGTGCTCCCGAGGTTTTTGTTTTTGTTTCAGTGCCTCCCCATTTCCGTTCCGAGGGCCTTTTTTAGGAGGGTGAACAGCAGCATTCTGGGATTTGTTTGGGCGCCCGGGACTCCGAGGGTAAGGAGGGTCTTTTTGGAGCGGGGCAGGGATAGAGGGGGGCTGGCGCTGCCCAACCTCTCTGGGTACTATTGGGCGGCTAACGTCTCGATGGTACGTAAGTGGATAATGGATGGGGAGGGGGCAGCATGGAAACGGATGGAGATGGCGTCCTGTGGAGGCACGAGCCTGAAGGCACTGGTAACAGCGCCGTTGCCGCTCCCTCCAATGAGGTACACTACGAGCCCGGTGGTGGCGGCTGCCCTCAAAATTTGGGGGCAGTGGAGGCGACACAGGGGGGGAAGTGGGGGGCTCAGTGGAGGCCCCGCTACGGGGGAACCACCGGTTTGTCCCAGGGAACATGGATGGCGGGTTCCTGGGGTGGCACAGGGCGGGCATTAGGAAGTTGGGAGACCTGTTCATTGACGGGAGGTTTGCGAGCCTGGGTGAGCTGGAGGAGAAGTTTGAGCTCCCCCCGGGGGATATGTTCAGGTACCTTCAGGTCAAGGCGTTTGCTAGGCGGCAGGTGGAGGGGTTCCCTTTGCTACCCCCGCGGGGGGTAATGGATAGGGTCCTTTCGGGGGTGTGGGTCGGGGATGGGAAGGTGTCTGACATCTACCATGTGATGCAGGAGGTGGGGGAGGCGTCGGTAGAGGAGCTGAAGGCTAAGTGGGAGGGGGAACTGGGGGAACAGATCGAAGACGGGACATGGGCGGACGCCCTGGAGAGGGTGAACTCCTCCTCTTCATGTGCGAGGCTTAGTCTCATCCAGTTCAAGGTGCTGCACCGGGCCCACATGTCCGGATCTAGGATGAGTAGGTTCTTTGGGGGCGAAGACAGGTATGTCAGGTGTTCGGGGAGTCCAGCGAACCATGCCCATATGTTCTGGGCATGCCCAGCACTGGAGGAGTTCTGGAAGGGGGTGGCGAGGACGGTGTCGAGGGTGGTAGGATCCAGGGTCAAACCAGGCTGGGGACTCGCGATTTTTGGGGTTGGGGTGGGGCCGGGAGTGCAGGAGGCGAAAGAGGCCGATGTTTTGGCCTTTGCGTCCCTAGTAGCCCGGCGGAGGATCTTGCTGCAGTGGAAAGATGCGGGACCTCCGAGCGTGGAGACCTGGATCAATGACATGGCGGGATTCATTAAGCTGGAGAAGGTCAAATTCGCCCTGAGGGAGTCGGTACAAGGGTTCTTTAGGAGGTGGCAGCCTTTCCTCGACTTTCTGGCTCAACGATAAGGAACTAGGTCAGCAGCAGCAACCTGGGGGGGGAGGGGGGGAAAGGGGGGGGGGGGGGTTTAGGGGGATAGTGTTTAAGTTCATTTGCTTATTGTTAATTTATTTTCTTGTTTATTGGGTTTGGGGGGGTGGGGGGGGGTTTGTTATATGCGTTGTTACGGGTGCCGGTGGGTGTTTATAATGGTTATTGTTATTATTGTTCTGTTGATATATATTTTTCAAAAAATTCCAATAAAAATTATTTTTAAAAAAACAGGAACAGGCCCTTCGGCCCTCCCAGCCTGTGCCGATCCAGATCCTTTATCTAAACCTGTTGCCTATTTTCCATGGATCTACTTCCCTCTGTTCCCCGCCCGTTCATATATCTGTCTAGATGCATCTTAAATGATGCTATCGTGTCCGCCTCTACCACCTCCGCTGGCAAAGCGTTCCAGGCACCCACCACCCTCTGCGTAAAAACTTTCCACGCACATCTCCCTTAAACTTTCCCCCTCTCACCTTGAAATCGTGACCCCTTGTAACTGACACCCCCACTCTTGGGAAAAGCTTGTTGCTATCCACCCTGTCCATACCTCTCATAATTTTGTAGACCTCAATCAGGTCTCCCCTCAACCTCCGTCTTTCCAACGAAAACAATCCTAGTCTATTCAACCTTTCTTCATAGCTAGCACCCTCCATACCAGGCAACATCCTGGTGAACATCCTCTGCACCCTCTCCAAAGCATCCAAATCCTTCTGGTAATGTGGCGACCAGAACTGCACGCAGTATTCCAAATGTGGCCTAACCAAAGTCCTATACAACTGAAACATGACCGGCCGACTCTTGTACTCAATACCCCGTCCGATGAAGGCAAGCATGCTGTATGCCTTCTTGACCACTCTATCAACCTGCGTTGCCACCTTCAGGGTACAATGGACCTGAACTCCCAGATCTCTCTGTACATCAATTTTACCCAGGACCCTTCCATTGACTATATAGTCCGCTCTTGAATTTGATCTTCCAAAATGCATCACCTCGCATTTGCCTGGATTGAACTCCATCTGCCATTTCTCTGCCCAACTCTCCAATCTATCTATATTTTGCTGTATTCTCTGACAGTCCGCCTCGCTATCTGCAACTCCGCCAATCTTAGTATCCTCTGCAAACTTGCTCATCAGACCACTTATACCTTCGTCCAGATCATTTATGTATATCAAAAACAACAGTGGTCCCAGCACGGATCCCTGTGGAACACCACTAGTCACCTTTCTCAATTTTGAGACACTCCCTTCCACCACTACTCTCTGTTTCCTGTTGCCCAGCCAGTTATTTATCCATCTAGCTAGTACACCCTGAACCCCATACAACTTCACTTTTTCCATCAACCTGCCATGGGAAACTTTATCAAACGCCTTACTGAAGTCCATGTATATGACATCTACAGCCCTTCCCTCATCAATTACCTTTGTCACTGCCTCAAAGAATTCTATTAGGTTTGTAAGACATGACCTTCCCTGTACAAAACCATGCTGCCTATCACTGATAAGTCTATTTTCTTCCAAATGTGAATAGATCCTATCCATCACTATCTTCTCCAACACTTTGCCTACCACTGACGTCAAGCTCACAGGTCTATAATTCCCTGGATTATCCCTGCTACCCTTCTTAAACAAAGGGACAACATTAGCAATTCTCCAGTCCTCCGGGACCTCACCCGCGCTCAAGGATGCTGCAAAGATATCTGTTAAGGCCCCAGCTATTTCGTCCCTCGCTTCCCTCAGTAACCTGGGATAGATCCCATCCGGTCCTGGGGACTTGCCCACCTTAAAGCCTTTTAGAATACCCAAAACTTCCCCCTTCCTTATGCCGACTTGACCTAGAGTATTTAAACATCCATCCCTAGCCTCAACATCCGTCATGTCCCTCTCCTTTGTGAATACCGATGCAAAGTACTCATTAAGAATCTCACCCATTTCCTCTGACTCCACGCATAAATTCCCTCTTTTGTCTTTGAGTGGGCCAATCCTTTCTCTAGTTACCCTCTTGCTCCTTATATACGAATAAAAGGCTTTGGGATTTTCCTTAACCCTGTTAGCCAAAGATATTTCATGACCCCTTTTAGCCCTCTTTATTGCGCGTTTGAGATTTGTCCTACTTTCCCGCTATTTCTCCAAAGCTTTATCAGTTTTAAGAAGCCTGGATCTTATGTATGCTTCCTTTTTCATTTTAGGTCATCTCACAATTCCACCCGTCATCCATGGTTCCCTAATCTTGCCATTTCTATCCCTCATTTTCACAGGAACATGTCTGTCCTGCACTCTAATCAACCTTTCCTTAAAAGACTCCCACATTTCAAATGTGGATTTACCCTTAAACAGCTGCTTCCAATCCACATTCCCTAGCTCCTGCCGAATTTTGTTATACTCTGCCTTCCCCAATTTAGTACTCTTCCTTCAGGACCACTCTCGTCTTTGTCCATGAGTACTCTAAAACTTACGGAATTGTGATCGCTATTCCCAAAGTAATCATCGACTGAAACATCAACCACCTGGCCGGGATCATTCCCCAATACCAGGTCCAATATGGCCCCTTCCAGGGTTGGACTATTTACATACTGCTCTAAAAAACTCTCCTGGATGCTCCTTACAAACTCTGCTCCATCTACGCCTCCAACACTACACGAATCCCATTCAATGTCGGGGAAGTTAAAATCTCCCATTTTTTTCTCCAATTAAGGGGCAATTTAATTTGGCCAACCCACCTAATCTACACATCTTTGGGTTGTGGGGGTGAAACCCACACAGACACGGGGAGAATGTGCAAACTCCACACAGACAGTGACCCAGAACCAGGATCGAACCTGGGACATCGGCAGTGTGAAGCAGCAGTGCTAACCACTGCGCCACAGTGCTGCCCTTTGTATTGTAGTTCAAATAAGCAAAAAGCGCTCCCCACTCAAGTAGCACGCTGGTTAACTGACGTCTTGGAAGAGGCATGCTTGTTCCCAGTCCAAAAGGGAACTTATGACCTTTCTTTAAAACCTCCAAGTGTCCTGTAGTAATCCACGGGAGGCAGGAGTCCCGTCACCACACCAATATTTATTGCCAATAACGATATTACAGGAGCAGCTACAAACAGTGCTGCTAGCAGTCCAGTCAAACTTAAGACTGGCTCACAAAGCCTACACAGGTGATTATATGGGCCCCCTCAATGAGCTATCATTGAGGGAGCTCATACTCCAATTGGCCAACCAATAAAGCCAATTGGAGTTCATTACATGTCCACAAAGTGCAATGTCCTTCAAAATGTTAAAAGAAAAATACAATTCTTGAAGATATGGAGCTGGATTCTCCGCTGTCGGGTGTGCAGCTGGTACGACGGGATGAAAAATCCCACCACCGGCGGCGTGGGCGCCCGGAACCAGAAAACAGGTGCGGTGGGATAGAGATCCCAACCATGGTCTTTCCAACACCCGTATTGGTCAAATCTACCGTGGACACTTGGGTCCAGTTTTGGTCAGTGAGACACAAGGGCTGGATGGAGAGTCGGTAAGCTTCCCAAAGTGTCACACAGTCATAGAGTCGTGCAGCGCAGAAAAGGCCACCCGGCCCATCGAGCCTGCACTGACAATAACTACCCCTAATCTTGCGGCCAGTAATACATTTTCATGTCTCTATGCAAGATATCTACATATAGTATGTAAGGGCTGGTTTAGCTCAGTGGGCTAGACAGCTGATTTGTGATGTAGAACAAGGCCAGCAGCGTGGGTTCAATTCCCGTATCAGCCTCCCCGAACAGGTGCCGGAATGTGGCGACTGGGGGCTTTTCACAGTAACGTCATACTTGTGACATTAAAAGGTTATTTTATTTTAATTTCAATTAAGCTGCTGTTTTTCTGTAAAGTAAATAAGATTTTTAAAATATTTAAAACCCTTCCCCTTGTTGAGTTTACCAATGTGCAGCCTGTATTTTGATACTTTAAGCTGTACAGAGGCTTCTGAGTAATCAGTTGTTAACCAGCTTCGAGAGGGACAGAGGACTGACTTGATTTGTGAAAATACCTCTTCACTCAGGTATAAGGATCCAAATGCTGAAAGCTTTGTAAATGCAATATTCTTCAGCCAGTTGGATTTCCCTGGCAGAGGTGTCCAGCCGGTCAGAATAGAGGCTGCTGGACTCTTCGCTTGACAGCTTCACGTGTGCTCCACAGCTCCCTGAACTTTGGTCAGCACAATTCCACCTGGTCAAGAAAGGGTATCTCGCAGACAGCACGGTGGCACAGTGGTTAGCACTGCTGCCTCACGGTGCCGAAGTCCCAGGTTCGATCTCGGCTCTGGGTCACTGTCCGTGTGGAGTTTGCACATTCTCACCGTGTTTGCGTGGGTTTCGCCCCCACAACCCAAAGATGTGGTTCGGTGGATTGGCCACGTTAAATTGCCCCTTAATTGGAAAAAATGAATTGGGCATTCTAAATTTATATCATAAAAAAAAAAGGCACATTCAATCAGAGCACGGTCTTTCCTTTGAATAAAATCCAAATTTATCAGTCCAAGAAGACTGAAATGAGTGGCAATCTAACTTTGTTTTCTTCGGAGCTGCCATTTTGTCAAATGCACCCCTCAATTTAGTGAAACAAATCTCAACAGGCACAACATGAAATGCAGGGCACTGTTCCACATCAGCTCATCTTGATGTCAGCAGTAAATCTGGACTTCAACATTTCCCGGTAATGAATAAAACACAAGCACTTATTGAAATCTTGTACATATTTTATCAACGCAACATTTCTTCTCAGGATAGGTAAGTGACAAAATATTAGATTTTGAATTTTTCCTGCTGTTAATTGGACTAGCAGTTTGAGTGCCACTCAAAATCACCCCGTGCGCCAATGGTTGCTGACCTTGCTCCAGTCTCAGGGTCTGATTTACTGGGGGAGACGAGAGATATCTGGGCTATTGCAGGTGGAAAGGATGCGTCTGAGAGTTAATGTAGGGAATAAGAGAGACTGTAACGGTTAGACTGGAATGGATCTGTTCAATTAATCAGTGGGAATAGAACAAAGAGACATGGGTTTAAACTTGTGAAATGTCCATCGAGAACCAATAGCAGGAGGTTAACAGAGAGAGCGATCAAGTCTTGCAGTGGATGGAGCGAGAGAATAAAAATTTGGGGGTCACTTAAACAACAGCAAATGTGGGGTTGGTGGGAGATTAATTTCATCATTCGAATGGCCTCCTCCATCTATAATCAGCCTGTGTATACTATTGGGTTGGACACGGACACTAAGGATAGGGCTACAGGCAAACATTAACATGCTTGTGTAGTATCTTACCACATCATTCAGAAAGATCCCAAAGCACTCCAAATGCTGTGAATGGTGCTGAAAACACTGCAGCCACTGCAAACACTGCAGCCACTGCAAACACTGCAAACACCGCAGCCACCGCAAACACTGCAGCCACCGCAAACACTGCAGCCACCGCAAACACTGCAGCCACCGCAAACACTGCAGCCACTGCAAACACTGCAGCCACCGCAAACACTGCAGCCACCGCAAACACTGCAAACACTGCAGCCACCGCAAACACTGCAGCCACCGCAAACACTGCAGCCACCGCAAACATTGCAGCCACCGCAAACACTGCAGCCACTGCAAACACTGCAGCCACTGCGAACACTGCAGCCAATGCAGCCACCGCAAACACTGCAGCCACTGCAAACACTGCAGCCACCGCAAACACTGCAGCCACTGCAAACACTGCAGCCACCGCAAACACTGCAGCCACCGCAAACACTGCAGCCACCGCAAACACTGCAGCCACTGCAAACACTGCAGCCACTGCAGCCACTGCAAACACTGCAGCCACTGCAAACACTGCAGCCACTGCAAACACCGCAAACACTGCAGCCACCGCAGCCACTGCAACCACCGCAAACACTGCAAACACTGCAGCCACCGCAAACACTGCAGCCACCGCAAACACTGCAGCCACTGCAAACACTGCAGCCACCGCAAACACTGCAGCCACTGCAAACACTGCAGCCACTGCAAACACTGCAAAAACAGCAGCCACTGCAAACACCGCAGCCACCGCAAACACCGCAGCCACTGCAAACACTGCAGCCACTGCAAACACTGCAGCCACCGCAAACACTGCAGCCACCGCAAACACTGCAGCCACCGCAAACACTGCAGCCACCGCAAACACTGCAGCCATCGCAAACACTGCAGCCACCGCAAACACTGCAGCCACTGCAAACACTGCAGCCACCGCAAACACTGCAGCCACCGCAAACACTGCAGCCACTGCAAACACTGCAGCCACCGCAAACACTGCAGCCACTGCAAACACCGCAAACACTGCAGCCACCGCAAACACTGCAGCCACTGCAAACACTACAGCCACCGCAAACACTGCAGCCACTGCAAACACCGCAAACACTGCAGCCACCGCAAACACTGCAGCCACCACAAACACTGCAGCCACTGCAACCACCGCAAACACTGCAGCCACTGCAAACACTGCAGCCACCGCAAACACTGCAGCCACTGCAAACACTGCAGCCACTGCAAACACTGCAGCCACTGCAAACACTGCAGCCACCGCAAACACTGCAAACACCGCAAACACTGCAAACACTGCAGCCAACGCAGCCACTGCAAACACTGCAGCAACTGCAAACATTGCAGCCACCGCAAACACTGCAGCCACTGCGAACACTGCAGCCAATGCAGCCACCGCAAACACTGCAGCCACTGCAAACACTGCAGCCACCGCAAACACTGCAGCCACTGCAAACACTGCAGCCACTGCAAACACTGCAGCCACTGCGAACACTGCAGCCACCGCAAACACTGCAGCCACCGCAAACAGTGCAGCCACCGCAAACACTGCAGCCACTGCGAACACTGCAGCCACCGCAGCCACCGCAAACACTGCAGCCACCGCAAACACTGCAGCCACCGCAAACAGTGCAGCCACTGCAAACACTGCAGCCACTGCAAACACTGCAGCCACTGCAAACACCGCAAACACTGCAGCCACCGCAGCCACTGCAACCACCGCAAACACTGCAGCCACCGCAAACACTGCAGCCACCGCAAACACTGCAGCCACCGCAAACACTGCAGCCACCGCAAACACTGCAGCCACTCCAAACACTGCAGCCACCGCAAACACTGCAGCCACTGCAAACACTGCAGCCACCGCAAACACTGCAGCCACTGCAACCACTGCAGCCACTGCAAACACTGCAAAAACTGCAGCCACTGCAAACACCGCAGCCACTGCAAACACTGCAGCCACCGCAAACACTGCAGCCACCGCAAACACTGCAGCCACCGCAAACACTGCAGCCACTGCAAACACTGCAAAAACTGCAGCCACTGCAAACACCGCAGCCACTGCAAACACTGCAGCCACCGCAAACACTGCAAACACTGCAGCCACCGCAAACACTGCAGCCACCGCAAACACTGCAGCCACTGCAAACACCGCAGCCACTGCAAACACTGCAGCCACTGCAAACACTGCAGCCACTGCAAACACTGCAGCCACCGCAAACACTGCAGCCACCGCAAACACTGCAGCCACCGCAAACACTGCAGCCACCGCAAACACTGCAACCACCGCAAACACTGCAGCCACCGCAAACACTGCAGCCACCGCAAACACTGCAGCCACCGCAAACACTGCAGCCACTGCAAACACTGCAGCCACTGCAAACACTGCAGCCACTGCAAACACTGCAGCCACCGCAAACACTGCAGCCACTGCAAACACTGCAGCCACTGCAGCCACTGCAAACACTGCAGCCACTGCAAACACTGCAGCCACCGCAAACACTGCAGCCACCGCAAACACTGCAGCCACCGCAAACACTGCAGCCACCGCAAACACTGCAGCCACCGCAAACACTGCAGCCACCACAAACACTGCAGCCACCGCAAACACTGCAGCCACCGCAAACACTGCAGCCACCGCAAACACTGCAGCCACTGCAACCACCGCAAACACTGCAGCCACTGCAAACACTGCAGCCACCGCAAACACTGCAGCCACTGCAAACACTGCAGCCACCGCAGCCACTGCAAACACTGCAGCCACTGCAAACACTGCAGCCACTGCAAACACTGCAGCCACTGCAAGCACACCAGCCACCGCAAACACTGCAGCCACTGCAAACACTGCAGCCACCGCAAACACTGCAGCCACTGCAACCACTGCAAACACCGCAAACACTGCAGCCACCGCAAACACTGCAAACACTGCAGCCACTGCAAACACCGCAAACACTGCAAACACTGCAGCCAACGCAGCCACTGCAACCACTGCAACCACCTTACGCACAGCAAGATCTCGTAAACAACGATGAGCAAACTGATCAGTTAATATTATTTTGATGGTGCTGGTTGAATGAGACTTGTGCTGTGTCTGAATGTGTCACTCTTCCATAATATCTAATCACACTCTGGCACAAATGGGGCAGAGACTGGACATCAAACGGAACTGACTGAGTTTTGGAACGGTTTCCAAAGGAGGCAGCTCTCAAATATAAATAGCACAGAACTATCATACCTTATTCTGTCAGCTCTCTAATGTGCCTGCTTGCCAACTCGTGCTCCTATTGTCCGAATACACATCTTATCAGCACAAACCACTGCCTGTCACACTGAATGTCAACGGAAATTTTCACATCAAAAGAGATTTTAATCTGCACAGTCAACATGATATAAAATCAATGGCACAGATTTAACCTCTGACCCTGAGTTTTCAGTGATTATTGACCCATTGTGCCAGTGCGTGAATTGCCATCACACTTCCCAATGTTCACTTTGCAATAGATTCCCAACAGTAACAAACAAAACCTAGCCAGGAGACTCGAGATATGGAGCAGAGACCAAACTCCTCACTTTTCACGCCCAGAGTTTATATTCAAACCAGGTTCAGGCTTGCTGCAAATCGATGGAGCAAAGAGGTTCAGTGAGGTCACACCAAACAAAGCTCCATGTGTAATACTGACCATCCAGAGTGTCCGTCACTCACATCAGAGGAGTCACTGAGTAGTACTGCCCCCCCCACTGCCAATCCCATTCAGTCTCTCCATTTAAACATGTTCAGCACAAGCCGAAGTTAACTTCATTGCTCTCGCCACAAGCTGAAAAACCAAAAAACATGTGGTTTTTTTGCACTGAGTGCTGAATTTGGGTGCATTTGAGTGCTATAGTGGGAGTTTGGTGACTGAGCGAGTGCTGAATTTGGGTGTATTTGAGTGCTATAGTGAGAGTTTGGTGACTGAGGGAGTGCTGAATTTGGGTGTATTTGAGTGCTATAGTGAGAGTTTGGTGACTGAGCGAGTGCTGAATTTGGGTGTATTTGAGTGCTATAGTGAGAGTTTGGTGACTGAGCGAGTGCTGAATTTGGGTGTATTTGAGTGCTATAGTGAGAGTTTGGTGACTGAGGGAGTGCTGAATTTGGGTGCATTTGAGTGCTATAGTGAGAGTTTGGTGACTGAGCGAGTGCTGAATTTGGGTGTATTTGAGTGCTATAGTGGGAGTTTGGTGACTGAGCGAGTGCTGAATTTGGGTGCATTTGAGTGTTATAATGACAGTCTGGTGACTGAGGGATATTGAGGGTTTGTTTTTATTTCGTCTTTCTGTTATTTAGTTAATTAACTTAAAAGTTGCTGTTTGGTTGAGAAGAAGTGAATTTTCAATCAGCTTCAAACAAAGGTTCTACTTGTAGCTACTTGCAGCTGGAGCTTGTTAATTAGTTAATTGGATTAGTCCAGTTTTCAGAGGCTAGAGTCACAGTATAAAAGTGAGCCAGCTACAGTGCAGACTTTGTTTGCACTGAGTGTTGAATTTGGGTGCATTTGAGTGCTATAGTGAGAGTCTGGTGACTGAGGGAGTGCTGAATGTGGGTGTATTTGAGTGCTATAGTGGGAGTTTGGTGACTGAGCGAGTGCTGAATTTGGGTGTATTTGAGTGCTATAGTGGGAGTTTGGTGACTGAGGGAGTGCTGAATTTGGGTGCATTTGAGTGCTATAGTGGGAGTTTGGTGACTGAGGGGGTGCTGAATTTGGGTGCATTTGAGTGCTATAGTGACAGTTTGGTGACAGAGAGTGCTGAATTTGGGTGCATTTGAGTGCTATAGTGAGAGTCTGGTGACTGAGGGAGTGTTGAATTTGGGTGTATTTGAGTGCTATAGTGGGAGTTTGGTGACTGAGGGGGTGCTGAATTTGGGTGCATTTGAGTGCTATAGTGAGAGCTTGGTGACTGAGGGAGTGCTGAATTTGGGTGCATTTGAGTGCTATAGTGAGAGTTTGGTGACTGAGGGACTGCTGAATTTGGGTGCATTTGAGTGCTATAGTGAGAGTTTGGTGACTGAGGGAGTGCTGATTTTGGGTGCATTTGAGTGCTATAGTGAGAGTTTGGTGACTGAGGGAGTGCTGAATTTGGGTGTATTTGAGTGCTATAGTGGGAGTTTGGTGACTGAGGGGGTGCTGAATTTGGGTGCATTTGAGTGCTAAAGAGAGAGCTTGGTGACTGAGGGAGTGCTGATTTTGGGTGCATTTGAGTGCTATAGTGAGAGTTTGGTGACTGAGGGACTGCTGAATTTGGGTGTATTTGAGTGCTATAGTGGGAGTTTGGTGACTGAGGGGGTGCTGAATTTGGGTGCATTTGAGTGCTAAAGAGAGAGCTTGGTGACTGAGGGAGTTCGGTGAGGAGGGAGTAAGGTGCTCCTTTCATTTCATTTCCTACATTTCCTCAAAGAGCGTGAAGGTAGCCGGGAGTTTACAGAGAGTACAGCTGACTAGGAGCAGAGTCGGAGGGCGGAGTTCCAGTTGGTCCACAGTGCAGCTGTATCCTGAAAGGTAAGAGGGGATGGAGGCTAGGGCAGTTGCTTGCTCCTCCTGTAGGATGTGGGTGATGAGGGATACAACCGGTGTCCCCGCTGACTATACCTGCGGTAAGTGGACCCAACTCCAGCTCCTTAGAGACCGTGTTAGAGAACTGGAGCTGGAGCTGGATGAACTTCGGATCATCCGCGAGGCGGGGGGGGGGGGGGGGTTAATAGAAGAGTTACAGGGAGGTAGCCACACCCATGGTACAGGACAACAGTAGCTGGGTTACAGTCAGGGGAAAGAAAACGAATGGGCAGACAGTGCAGGGATCCCTCGTGGCCGTTCCCCTTCAAAACAAGTATACTGTTTTGGATGCAGTTGGGGGGGATGACCTACCGGGGGAAGGCCCTAGCAGCCAGGTCTCGGGCACTGAGTCTGGCTCTGGGGCTCAGAAGGGAAGGGGGGAGCATAGAAAAGCAATAGTAATAGGAGATTCAATGGTTAGGGGAATAGATAGGAGATTCTGTGGTCGTGAGCGAGACTCCCGAAAGGTATGTTGCCTCCCGGGTGCCAGGGCCATGGATGTCTCGGATCGTGTCTTCAGGAGGGTGCACATTGGTACTAATGACATATGTAAGAAAAGGGGTGTGGATGTAATAAACATGTTTAGGGAGTTAGGCTGGAAGTTAAAAGCCAAGACAGACAGAGTTGTCATCTCTGGTTTGTTGCCGGTGCCACGTGATAGCGAGGCTAGGAATAGGGAGAGAGTGCAGTTGAACACGTGGCTGCAGGAATGGTGTAGGAGGGAGGGCTTCAGGTATTTGGATAATTGGAGCGCATTCTGTGGAAGGTGGGACCTGTACAAGCAGGACGGGTTGCATCTGAACCAGAGGGGCAACAATATCCTGGGGGGGAGGTTTTCTAGTACTCTTCGGGAAGGTTTAAACTAATTTGGCAGGGGAATGGGAACCGGACTTGTCGTCCAGCAACTAAGGTAGCCGATGTTCAGGATGTCAAACATATAGTGAGGTAGTGGGGAAGGTAACACTGACAAAGGAGAGTACTTGCAGGCACGGAGATCAGTTGAAGTGTGTATACTTTAATGCAAGAAGCATCAGGAATAAGGTGGGTGAACTTAAGGCATGGATCGGTACTTGGGACTGCGATGTGGTGGCCATCACGGAAACTTGGATAGAAGAGGGGCAGAAATGGTTGTTGGAGGTCCCTGGTTAAAGATGTTTCAATAATTGAAAATGAAAATGAAATGAAAATCGCTTATTGTCGCAAGTAGGCTTCAATGAAGTTACTGTGAAAAGCCCCTCGTCGCCACATTCCGGCGCCTGTTTGGGGAGGCTGGTACGGGAATTAATCCCTAATTTTAGGGATGGTGGTAAAACAGGTGGGGGGGGGGGGGACGGCATTGTTAATTAGAGATAGTATAACAGCTGCAGAAAGGCAGTTCGAGGAGGATCTGCCTACTGAGGTAGTATGGGTTGAAGTCAGAAATAGGAAAGGAGCAGTCACCTTGTTGGGAGTTTTCTATAGGCCCCCCCAATAGCAGCAGAGATGTGGAGGAACAGATTGGGGAACAGATTTTGGAAAGGTGCAGAAGTCACAGGGTAGTAGTCATGGGTGACTTCAACTTCCCAAATATTGAGTGGAAACTCTTTAGATCAAATAGTTTGGATGGGGTGGTGTTTGTGCAGTGTGTCCAGGAAGCTTTTCTAACACAGTATGTAGATTGTCCGACCAGAGGGGAGGCCATATTGGATTTGGTACTTGGTAATGAACCAGGGCAGGTGATAGATTTGTTAGTGGGGGAGCATTTTGGAGATAATGACCACAATTCTGTGACTTTCACTTTAGTAATGGAGAGGGATAGGTGCGTGCAACAGGGCAAGGTTTACAATTGGGGGAAGGGTAAATACAATGCTGTCAGACAGGAATTGAAGTGCATAAGTTGGGAACATAGGCTGTCAGGGAAGGACACAAGTGAAATGTGGAACTTGTTCAAGGAACAGGTACTGCGTGTCTTTGATATGTATGTCCCTGTCAGGCAGGGAAGAGATGGTCGAGTGAGGGAACCATGGTTGACAAGAGAGGTTGAATGTCTTGTTAAGAGGAAGAAGGAGACTTATGTAAGGCTGAGGAAACAAGGTTCAGACAGGGCGCTAGAGGGATACAAGATAGCCAGGAGGGAACTGAAGAAAGGGATTAGGAGAGCTAAGAGAGGGCATGAAAAATCTTTGGCGGGTAGGATCAAGGAAAACCCCAAGGCCTTTTAAACATATGTGAGAAATATGAGAATGACTAGAGCGAGGGTAGGTCCGATCAAGGACAGTAGCGGGAGATTGTGTATTGAGTCTGAAGAGATAGGAGAGGTCTTGAACAAGTACTTTTCTTCAGTATTTACAAAGGGGCTGTTTAGCACAGGGCTAAATCGCTGGCTTTGAAAGCAGACTAAGGCAGGCCAGCAGCATGGTTCGATTCTCATAACAGCCTCCCCGAACAGGCGCCGGAATGTGGTGACTAGCGGCTTTTCACAGTAACTTCATTTGAAGCCTACTTGTGACAATAAGCGATTTTCATTTCATTTCATTTTCAGTTCATTTCATGAGAGGGCCATATTGTTGGAGAGGACAGTGTGAAACAGACTGGTAAGCTCGAGGAGATACTTAGTAGGAAGGGAGATGTGTTGGGCATTTTGAAAAACCTGAGGACAGACAAGGCCCCCGGGCCTGACAGGATATATCCAAGGATTCTATGGGAAGCAAGAGATGAAACTGCAGAGCCGTTGGCTCTGGTAATTACCAGGATAACCCTGGGAATTACAGGCCAGTTAGTCTTACTTCGGTGGTAGGCAAAGTAATGGAAAGGGTACTGAGGGATAGCATTTCTGAGCATCTGGAAAGACACTGCTTGATTAGGGATACAGTAAGAAGTCTTACAACACCAGGTTAAAGTCCAACAGGTTTGATTCAAACACGAGCTTTCGGAGCGCTGCTCCTTCCTCAGGTGAATGGAGAGGTATGTTCCAGAAACATTTATACAGACAAAGTCAGAGATGCCAGACAATGCTTGGAATGCAAGCATTTGCGGGTAATCAAATCATTACAGATCCAGAGATAGGAGGTAATCCCAGGTTAAAGAGGTGTGAATTGCCTGAAGCCAGGACAGTTGGTAGGATTTTGCAAGCCCAGGCCAGGTGGTGGGGGGTGGATGTAATGCGACATGAATCCAAGATCCCGGTTGAGGCCGTACTCATGTGTGCGGAACTTGGCTATAAGTTTTTGCTCGGCAATTCTGTGTTGTCGTGCGTCCTGAAGACCGCCTTGGAAAACGCTTACCCGGAGATCAGAGGCTGAATGCCCTTGACTGCTGAAGTGTTCCCCGACTGGAAGGGAACATTCCTGCCTGGTGATTGTCGCGCGATGTCCATTCATCCAAGCGTTTGCATGGTCTCACCAATGTACCACGCTTCAGGACATCCTTTCCTGCAGCGTATGAGGTAGACAGTGTTGGCCGAGTCGCACGAGTATATACCGCGTACCTGGTGGGTGGTGTTACCACGTGTAATGGTGGTACCCATGTCGATGATCTGGCACGTCTTGCAGAGATTGCCATGGCAGGGTTGTGTGGTGTCGTGGTCGCTGTTCTGAAGGCTGGGTAGTTTGCTGCAAACAATGGTTTGTTTGAAGTTGTTGTACGAACGGGATATGGCGCTCGACTCATCGAGGGTGTTTTCATATGGAGGGTGCAGAGGAGGTTCACCAGGATGTTGCCTGGTATGGAGGGTGCTAGCTATGAAGCAAGGTTGAGTAGATTAGGATTGTTTTCGTTGGAAAGACGGAGGTTGAGGGGGGACCTGATTGAGGTCTACAAAATTATGAGAGGTATGGATAGGGTGGATAGCAACAAGCTTTTTCCAAGGGTGGGGGTGTCAATTACAAGGGGTCACGATTTCAAGGTGAGAGGGGGAAAGTTTAAGAGAGATGTGCGTGGAAAGTTTTTTACGCAGAGGGTGGTGGGTGCCTGGAACGCTTTGCCAGCGGAGGTGGTAGAGGCGGGTACGATAGCATCATTTAAGATGCACCTGGACAGGTATATGAATGGGCGGGAACAGAGGGAAGTAGATCCTTGGAAAATAGACAACATGTTTAGATAAAGAATCTGGATCGGCGCAGGCCGGGAGGGCCGAAGGGCCTGTTCCTGTGCTGTAGTTTTCTTTGTTCTTTGTTCATCGATCGACAGTTCCAACGCGCCACAGCAAAAAACCGCACCGACCTCCTCAGAAGACAAACACGGGACACAACTGACACAGAATACCCTTCGTCGTCCAGTACTTTCCTGGGGCGGAGAAACTACGACATCTTCTTCGCAGCCTTCAACACATCATCAATGAAGATGAACATCTTGGGGGCCTCACGGTAGCATGGTGGTTAGCATCAATGCTTCACAGCTCCAGGGTCCCAGGTTCAATTCCCAGCTGGGTCACTGTCTGTGTGGAGTCTGCACATCCTCCCCGTGTGCGCGTGGGTTTCCTCCGGGTGCTCCGGTTTCCTCCCACAGTCCAAAGATGTGCGGGTTAGGTGGATTGGCCATGCTAAATTGCCCGTAGTGTAAGGTTAATGGGGGGTTTGTTGGGTTACGGGTATACGGTTTAAGTGGGGTGATCATTGTTCGGCACAACATCGAGGGCTGAAGGGCCTGTTCTGTGCTGTACTGTTCTATGTTCTGTTCTATGTTCTATGTTCTATCTTGCCAAGGTCATCCCCACACCCTCACTACTGGCCTTCAAACAACCGCGCAACCTCAAACAAACCATTGTTTGCAGCAAATTACCCACATTACTGTTGTGCATTTCCCCAAGAACAATTGTTCCTACTTTATGCCCCTCAGCTCCTCTCTGATAGCAGTATAATTTCCCCTCCCCCCAATTAAATACCTTCCCATACTGTCTGTTCCTATCCCTCTCCATGACTATGGTAAAGGTCAAGGAGTTGTGGTCACTGTCACCGAAATGCTCTCCCACCGAGACATCTGACACCTGGCCTGGTTCGTTGCTGAGCACCAAGTCCAATATGGCCTCCCCCCGACATATTGAGTCAGGAATCCTTCCTTGACACACCTCACAAAATCTATTCCATCCAAACCATTTGCAGAAAAGAGGTTCCAGTCAATATTAGGGAAGTTGAAGTCACCCAACACAACAACTCTGTTAGTTCTGCACCTTTCCAAGATCTGCCGCCAATCTGTTCCTCCAGGTCTGTATACACGACCTTAATATACGACACTATTACTATGCAAACATACCTAAATACTGTGCACAGGAGGGGCTGGTTTAGCACAGGGCTAAATCGCTGGCTTTGAAAGCAGACCAAGGCAGGCCAGCGGCACGGTTCAATTCTTGTGCCAGCCTCCCCGAACAGGCGCCGGAATGTGGCAACTAGGGGCTTTTCACAGTAACTTCATTTGAAGCCTACTTGTGACAAGAAGCGATTTTCATTTTCATTTCAATATGCAACAATATTACTACACAAACACCTAAATACTGCACTGTTCCTTACACACAACTCTAATATAGCCCACTATCACTGTCCAAATAATAATAATAATCTTTATTACTGTCACAAGTAGGCTTACATTAACACTGCAATGAAGTTACTGTGAAAAGCCCCTAGTCGCCACATTCCGGCGCTTGTTCGGCTACACAGAGGGAGAATTCAGAATGTCCAATTCACCTAACAGCACGTCTTTCGAGACTTGGGGGAGGAAACCGGAGCACCCGGAGGAAACCCACGCAGGCACGGGGAGAACGTCCAGACTCCACACAGACAGTGAGCCAAGCCGGGAATCGAACCTGGGACCCTGGCGCTTTGAAAAAACAGTGCTAACCACTGTGCAACCGTGCCGCCTAATACTAAATACTAGTTACTGTACACATAACCCTAATATACCACACTATTACTGTATACACCACCCTAATATATCACAGTATTACTGTACACACAACCCTAATATACCACACTATTACTGTACACACAACCCTAATATATCACAGTATTACTGTACACACAACCCTAATATACCGCACTATTACTGTACACACAACCCTAATATACCACACCATTACTGTACACACAACCTTAATATACCACACTATTACTGTACACACAACCCTAATATACCACACCATTACTGTACACACAACCTTAATATACCACACTATTACTGTACACACAACCCTAATATACCACACTATTACTGTACACACAACCTTAATATACCACACTATTACTGTACACACAACCCTAATATACCACACCATTACTGTACACACAACCCTAATATACCACACTATTACAGTACACACAACCCTAATATACCATAATATTACTGTACACACAACTCTAATATACCACACTATTACTGTACACACAACCCTAATATACCACAGTTTTACTGTACACACAACCCTAATGTACCACACCATTACTGTACACACCCTAATATACCACACTATTACTGTACACACAACCGTAATATACCACACTATTACTGTACACACCACCCTAATATACCGCACTATTACTGTACACACATCCCTAATATACCACACTATTACTGTACACAGAACCCTAATATACCACAATATTACTGTACACACTGCCCTAATATACCACACTATTACTGTACACACAACCCTAATATACCACACTATTACTGTACACACAACTCTAATATACCACAATATTACTGTACACACTGCCCTAATATACCACACTATTACTGTACACACAACCCTAATATACCACACTATTACAGTACACACAACTCTAATATACCACACTATTACTGTACACACAACCCTAATAGACCACAATATTACTGTACACAACCTTAATATACCACACTATTACTGTACACACAACCCTAATATACCACACCATTACTGTACACACAACCCTAATATACCACACTATTACTGTACACACAACCCTAATATACCACACCGTTACTGTACACACAACCTTAATATACCACATTACTGTACACACAACCCTAATATACCATACTATTACTGTAGACAACCCTAATATACCACACTATTACTGTACACAACCCTAATATACCACACTATTACTGTACCCACCGTAATATACCATACTATTACTGTATACACATCTCTAATACACCACACTATTACTGTTAATGGCCCTAATATACCACACTATTACTGTACACACAACCCTAATATACCGCACTATTACTGTACACACAACCCTAATATACCACACTATTACTGTACACTCAACACTAATATACCACACTATTACTGTACACACAACCCTAATGTACCACACTATTACTGTACACACAACCCTAATATACCACACTATTGCTGTACACACAACCCTAATATACCACACTATTACTGTACACTCAACCCTAATGTACCACACTATTACTGTACACACAACCCTAATATACCACACTATTACTGAGCACACAACACTAATATACCACACTATTACTGTGCACACAACCCTAATATACCATACTATTACTGTATACACAACCCTAATATACCACACTATTACTGTATACACAACCCTATTATACCGCACTATTACTGTATACACAATACTAATATACCACACTATTACTGTATACACAGCCCTAAATTACCACACTATTACTGTATAAACAACCCTAATATACCACACTATTACTGTATACACAACTCTAATTTACCACACTATTACTGTACACACAACCCTAATATACCACACTATTACTGTACACACAACCCTAATATACCACACTATTACTGTGCACACAACCCTAATATACCACGCTATTACTGTACACACAACACTAATATACCACACTATTACTGTACACAACCCTAATATACCACACTGTTACCGTACACAACCCTAATATACCGCACTATTACTGTACACAAACCCTAATATACCACACTATTACTGTACACAACTCTAATATACCGCACTATTACTGTACACACAACCCTAATATACCGCACTATTACTGTGCACACAACCCTAATATACCACACTATTACTGTACACACAACCCTAATATACCACACTATTACTGTGCACACAACCCTAATATACCACACTATTACTGTACACACAACCCTAATATACCACACTATTACTGTACACACATCTCTAATATACCACACTATTACTGTACACACAACCCTAATATACCACACTATTACTGTACACACAACCCTAATATACAGCACTATTACTGTACACAACTCTAATATACCGCACTATTACTATACACAACCCTAATATACCACAATATTACTGTACACACACTAATATACCACACTATTACTGTACACACAACCCTAATATACCACACTATTACTGTACACACAACCCTAATGTACCACACTATTACTGTACACACTACCCTAATATACCACACTATTATTGTATACACAACCCTAATATACCACGGTTTTACTGTATACACAACCCTAATTTCCCACACTATTACTGTATACACAACCCTAATATAACCACACTATTACTGTATACACAACCCTAATATACCACACAATTACTGTACACACAACCCTAATATACCGCACTATTACTGTATACACAACCCTAATTTACCACACTATTACTGTACACACAATCCTAATATACCACACTATTACTGTACACACAACCCTAACATACCACACAATTACTGTACACACAACCCTAATATACCGCACTATTACTGTACACACAACTCTAATGTACCACACTATTACTGTACACACAACCCTAATATACCGCACTATTACTGTACACACAACACTAATACACCACACTATTACTGTACACAACCCTAATATATTGCACTATTACTGTACACACAACCCTAATATACTGAACTATTACTGTACACACAACCCTAATATACCGCACTAGTACTGTACACACAACCCTAATATACCGCACTATTACTGTACAAACAACCTTAATATACCACACTATTACTGTATATACAACCCTAATATACCACACTATTACTGTACACACAACCCAAATATACCGTACTATTACTGTACACACAACCCTAATATACCACACTATTACTGTATACACAACATTAATATACCGCACTATTACTGTACACACAACCCTAATATACCATACTATTACTGTAGACAACCCTAATATACCACACTATTACTGTACACAACCCTAATATACCACACTATTACTGTACCCACCGTAATATACCATACTATTACTGTATACACATCTCTAATACACCACACTATTACTGTTAATGGCCCTAATATACCACACTATTACTGTACACACAACCCTAAAGTACCACACTATTACTGTACACACAACCCTAATATACCACACTATTACTGTACACTCAACACTAATACACCACACTATTACTGTACACACAACCCTAATGTACCACACTATTACTGTACACACAACCCTAATATACCACACTATTGCTGTACACACAACCCTAATATACCATACTATTTCTGTACACAGAACCCTAATATACCACACTATTACTGTACACTCAACACTAATATACCACACTATTACTGTACACACAACCTTAATGTACCACACTATTACTGTACACACAACCCTAATACACCACACTATTTCTGTACACACAACCCTAATATACCACACTATTACTGTACACACAACCCTAATATACCACACTATTACTGTACACTCAACACTAATATACCACACTATTACTGTACACACAACCCTAATGTACCACACTATTACTGTACACACAACCCTAATATACCACACTATTGCTGTACACACAACCCTAATATACCATACTATTTCTGTACACAGAACCCTAATATACCACACTATTACTGTACACTCAACACTAATATACCACACTATTACTGTACACACAACCCTAATGTACCACACTATTACTGTACACACAACCCTAATACACCACACTATTTCTGTACACAGAACCCTAATATACCACACTATTACTGTACACACAACCCTAATATACCACACTATTACTGTACACACATCTCTAATATACCACTATTACTGTACACACAACCCTAATATACCACACAATTACTGTACACACAACCCTAATATACCACACTATTGCTGTACACACAACCCTAATATACCACACTATTACTGTACACACATCTCTAATGTACCACACTATTACTGTACACACACTAATATGCCACACTATTACTGTACACACAACCCTAATGTACCACACTATTACTGTACACAGAACCCTAAGATACCACACTATTACTGTACACACACTAATATACCACACTATTACTGTACACACAACCCTAATGTACCACACTATTACTGTACACACAACCCTAATGTACCACACTATTATTGTACACACATCCATTATACCACACTATTACTGTACACACTACCCTAATATACCACACTATTACTGTACACACAACCCTAATATACCACACTATTACTGTACACACAACCCTAATATACCACACTATTACTGTACACACAACCCTAATATACCGCACTATTACTGTACACACAACCCTAATATACCACACTATTACTGTACACACAACCCTAATATACCACACTATTACTGTACACACAACCCTAATATACCGCACTATTACTGTACACACAACCCTAATATACCACACTATTACTGTACACACAACCCTAATATACCACACTATTACTGTCCACACAACCATAATATACCACACTATTACTGTACACACAATCCTAATATACCACACTATTTGTCAGGCAGCACGGTAGCATTGTGGATAGCACAAATGCTTTACAGCTCCAGGGTCCCAGGTTCGATTCCGGCTTGGGTCACTGTCTGTGCGGAGTCTGCACATCCTCCCCGTGTGTGCGTGGGTGTCCTCCGGGTGCTCCAGTTTCCTCCCACAGTCCAAAGATGTGCAGGTTAGGTGGATTGGCCATGATAAATTGCCCTTAGTGTCCAAAATTGCCCTTAGTGTTGGGTGGGGTTACTGGGTTATGGGGATAGGGTGGAGGTGTTAACATTGGGTAGGGTGCTCATTTCAAGAGCCGGTGCAGATTCGATGGGCCGAATGGCCTCCTTCTGCACTGTAAATTCTATGATCTAATTCTGATCTATTACTGTACACACAACCCTAATATACCACACTATTACTGTACACACAACCCTAATATACCACACTATTACTGTACACACAACCCTAATATACCACACTATTACTGTACACACAACCTTAATATACCACACCATTACTGTACACACAACCCTAATATACCACACTATTACTGTACACACAACCCTAATATACCACACTATTACTGTACACAACCTTAATATACCACACCATTACTGTACACACAACCCTAATATACCACACTTTTACTGTACACAACTCTAATATACCACACTATTACTGTATGCACAACACTAATATACCGCACTATTACTGTACACACAACCCTCATATACCACACTATTACTGTACACACATCCCTAATATACCACACTATTACTGTACATAACCCTAATATACCACACTATTACTGTACACACAACTCTAATATACCGCACTGTTACTGTACACACAAACCTAATATAGCGGACTAGTACTGTACACACAACCCTAATATACCACACTATTACTGTGGACACAAGCCTAATATACCACACTATTACTGTACACACAACACTAATATACCACACTATTACTGTATACACAACCCTAATATATCACACTATTACTGTACACACAACACTAATATACCACACTATTACTGTACACACAACCCTAATCTACCGCACTATTACTGTACACACAACCTAATATACCACACTATTACTGTACACACAACCCTAATATACCACACTATTACTGTACAGACTGCCATAATATACCACACTATTACAGTACACACATCTCTAATATACCACTATTACTGTACACACAACCCTAATATACCACAGTATTACTGTACACACAACACTAATATACCACACTATTACTGTACACACAACCCTAATATACCACACTATTACTGTACACACAACCCTAATATACCACACTATTACTGTACACACAACCCTAATATACCACACTATTACTGTACACACATCTCTAATATACCACACTATTACTGTACACACAGCCCTGATATACCACACTATTACTGTACACACTGCCCTAATATACCACACTATTACTGTACACACAACCCTAATATACCACACTATTACTGTACGCACATTTCTAATATACCACACTATTACTGTACACACAACCCTAATATACCATACTATTACTGTACACACAACACTAATATATCACACTATTACTGTACACACAACCCTAATATACCACACTATTACTGTACACAGAACCCTAATATACCACACTATTACTGTACACACAACCCTAATATACCATACTATTACTGTACACACAACACTAATATATCACACTATTACTGTACACACAACCCTAATATACCACACGATTACTGTACACAGAACCCTAATATACCACACTATTACTGTACACAGAACCCTAATATACCACACTATTACTGTACACACAACCCTAATATACCACACTATTACTGTACACACAGCACTAATATACCACACTATTACTGTACACACAACCCTAATATACCACACTATTACTGTACACACAACCCTAATTTACCATACTAACGACTGCTACTTTAACTTGTCGAACTCCGGTGTTGGGGAAATGATGTATAATCAGCCAGTACTGAATAACACAAAATGAATTTCTGATGGGCATTGCGTAGAAATGGTTGTGGGGCTGGGCAGGCAATGGGCTGGGGACAAAAGGGTTAATTAGCTTGACACCTGAGTATCTAAATATGCTGGAAAGGCAAGGCATTAATGGTTCGGAAAAACCTTGCCAGGAACATTTCTCCGATGGATCACATACTTCCCTCCTACACAAACTATATTTGTTCAAAGGTTAATTGTTTGTAAGATCTGATTTGAAAACAGAGTCTCTTGTGCACCATTCTCATCTCCTTCTCTTCCTCCAGCCTAATTAACCTTTCTGAAAATTCATGTCTGAATTTGTCCCCCTCTAACTTCAGTAAGGTCCAGTGGGACCTGGACAGAACTGCCGAGGCATGAAAACTGCAGGCCATTCGCTTCACTAAACATGTTGGGAGCAAGCTGATAATTAAATCATTTTCTCACATTAGGACATGCAAGGAAACACAGGAGATAACGGACAGGATGGAGGTGAGCAGTGACTGCCCTATCTGAGTGTCTCGCTCGGCCAATTCAGAATGAACCACATTGCTGTGGGTCTGGAGTCACATGTAGGCCAGACCGGGTAAGGACGGCAGATTTCCATCTCTGAAGCACATTAGTTGTCATGGTCACTAGATTTATGAATTGAATTTAAATCCCACACTCCGGGATTTGAACCCATGTCAGCATAGTCTCTTGGTCCCTATATAATCACCGCAACATCATTGCCCGTGCTCACTGAAGCTCTGTTTCAGTTCCATCCAGGTCACTTGGCTTCAGATCTCATTACAGCCCTGGTTACGGGAAGGTAATTGGCCATAGCCAATGAGCAACAGAGGCATCTCCGTTCCCGAGAGAGACAATCAGCTGCACAGCTGAGTAACACGCTTTGATAAGGAGGCAAGTCTCAATGAACTGCCACAGCCAGCATGAACACTGAACATTGACTGTGGGTATCATTCTCATCACAATCTAATCACCCAGCCAACCAACCCCCAGGGCAGATCACAATCGAGGAATTCTGTGGCATGTAACCCATAACCTGACTCCACACAACTTTGTCACAAGTTAGGAATACTGTCCATTTCCCTGGATGAGTACAGCTCCATCAACACTCAAGAAGCTCAACAGCATCCAGGACAAAGCAGCTTGATTGCTCCCCTTCCACAAACATTAACTCTCTCCACCGTTGGCGCACAGCAGCAGCCATGTGTACCATCTACAACTGACACTGAGGCAACTCAGCAAGGGTCCTTCAACAGCACCTCCCAAACCCACAACATCTACAACCCAGAAGGACAAAGGCAGCAGACGCACCAACAGCAAGTTCCCCTCCAAGTCGCTCACCACCCTGACTTTGAAAGATATCGGCCTTTCCTTTACTGTCACTGGGCAACATCCTACAGTATAACCTCCTCACTAACAGCACAGTGGGTGTACCTACACCTCAGGGACTGCAGCGGTTCAAAGCGGAAACTCACCACCACCTTCTGAAGGGCAACTAGATGGTGGTCTATCCAGCGACACTCACGTCCCACCAAAGAATAAAAATAAGATTTGATTGTGTAACAACTTTAGCACAGCTGCATTTGCTGAGCAGCCCAACAGCAGAGACGCTCCGTCCCTTTCCACACAACCAAATCCTTCCCTGTGATAGACAGAGAAACAGTCAAACCAGAGCTTCTGCAGATCCATTGGTGTCCATAACATCCTTCACACAAAGATTCCTCAGACGTACATCCGCTCACAACACTCAAACAGCATCATACCAATCTCAAACCCCCGAGAAACACACTCGGCAATTTCAAATCAGGACAACACCCGCCTTCACCAGCACTGAACAAAAGGTGCTGGTATGAACTTAAACTGACACCAATCACAGACCGGAACTGACACCGATCACCCACCGGAACTGACACCGATCACCGAACGGAACTGACACCGATCACTGACCGGAACTGACACCGATCACCCACCGGAACTGACACCGATCACCCACCGGAACTGACACCGATCACCCACCGGAACTGACACCGATCACCCACCGGAACTGACACCGATCACCCACCGGAACTGACACCGATCACCCACCGGAACTGACACCGATCACCCACCGGAACTGACACCGATCACCCACCGGAACTGACACCGATCACCCACCGGAACTGACACCGATCACTGACCGGAACTGACACCGATCACCCACCGGAACTGACACCGATCACCCACCGGAACTGACACCGATCACCCACCGGAACTGACACCGATCACCGACCGGAACTGACACCGATCACCCACCGGAACTGACACCGATCACCCACCGGAACTGACACCGATCACTGACCGGAACTGACACCGATCACCCACCGGAACTGACACCGATCACCCACCGGAACTGACACCGATCACCCACCGGAACTGACACCGATCACCCACCGGAACTGACACCGATCACCCACCGGAACTGACACCGATCACCCACCGGAACTGACACCGATCACCCACCGGAACTGACACCGATCACTGACCGGAACTGACACCGATCACCCACCGGAACTGACACCGATCACCCACCGGAACTGACACCGATCACCCACCGGAACTGACACCGATCACCGACCGGAACTGACACCGATCACCGACCGGAACTGACACCGATCACTGACCGGAACTGACACCGATCACCCACCGGAACTGACACCGATCACTGACCGGAACTGACACCGATCACCCACCGGAACTGACACCGATCACCCACCGGAACTGACACCGATCACCCACCGGAACTGACACCGATCACCCACCGGAACTGACACCGATCACCCACCGGAACTGACACCCATCACCGACCGGAACTGACACCGATCACCCACCGGAACTGACACCGATCACCCACCGGAACTGACACCGATCACCCACCGGAACTGACACCGATCACCCACCGGAACTGACACCGATCACCCACCGGAACTGACACCGATCACCCACCGGAACTGACACCGATCACCCACCGGAACTGACACCGATCACCCACCGGAACTGACACCGATCACCCACCGGAACTGACACCGATCACCCACCGGAACTGACACCGATCACCCACCGGAACTGACACCGATCACCCACCGGAACTGACACCGATCACCCACCGGAACTGACACCGATCACCGACCGGAACTGACACCGATCACCCACCGGAACTGACACCGATCACCCACCGGAACTGACACCGATCACCCACCGGAACTGACACCGATCACCCACCGGAACTGACACCGATCACTGACCGGAACTGACACCGATCACCCACCGGAACTGACACCGATCACCCACCGGAACTGACACCGATCACCCACCGGAACTGACACCGATCACCCACCGGAACTGACACCGATCGCCCACCGGAACTGACACCGATCACCCACCGGAACTGACACCGATCACCCACCGGAACTGACACCGATCACCCACCGGAACTGACACCGATCACTGACCGGAACTGACACCGATCACCCACCGGAACTGACACCGACCACCCACCGGAACTGACACCGATCACCCACCGGAACTGACACCGATCACCCACCGGAACTGACACCGATCACCCACCGGAACTGACACCGATCACTGACCGGAACTGACACCGATCACCCACCGGAACTGACACCGATCACCCACCGGAACTGACACCGATCACCCACCGGAACTGACACCGATCACCCACCGGAACTGACACCGATCACTGACCGGAACTGACACCGATCACCCACCGGAACTGACACCGATCACCCACCGGAACTGACACCGATCACCCACCGGAACTGACACCGATCACCCACCGGAACTGACACCGATCACCCACCGGAACTGACACCGATCACCCACCGGAACTGACACCGATCACCGACCGGAACTGACACCGATCACCGACCGGAACTGACACCGATCACCCACCGGAACTGACACCGATCACCCACCGGAACTGACACCGATCACCCACCGGAACTGACACCGATCACCCACCGGAACTGACACCGATCACTGACCGGAACTGACACCGATCACCCACCGGAACTGACACCGATCACCCACCGGAACTGACACCGATCACCCACCGGAACTGACACCGATCACTGACCGGAACTGACACCGATCACCCACCGGAACTGACACCGATCACCCACCGGAACTGACACCGATCACTGACCGGAACTGACACCGATCACCCACCGGAACTGACACCGATCACCCACCGGAACTGACACCGATCACCCACCGGAACTGACACCGATCACCCACCGGAACTGACACCGATCACCCACCGGAACTGACACCGATCACTGACCGGAACTGACACCGATCACCCACCGGAACTGACACCGATCACCCACCGGAACTGACACCGATCACCCACCGGAACTGACACCGATCACCCACCGGAACTGACACCGATCACCCACCGGAACTGACACCGATCACCCACCGGAACTGACACCGATCACCCACCGGAACTGACACCGATCACCCACCGGAACTGACACCGATCACCCACCGGAACTGACACCGATCACCCACCGGAACTGACACCGATCACCCACCGGAACTGACACCGATCACCCACCGGAACTGACACCGATCACCGACCGGAACTGACACCGATCACCCACCGGAACTGACACCGATCACCCACCGGAACTGACACCGATCACCCACCGGAACTGACACCGATCACTGACCGGAACTGACACCAATCACCCACCGGAACTGACACCGATCACCCACCGGAACTGACACCGATCACTGACCGGAACTGACACCGATCACCCACCGGAACTGACACCGATCACCCACCGGAACTGACACCGATCACCCACCGGAACTGACACCGATCACCCACCGGAACTGACACCGATCACTGACCGGAACTGACACCGATCACCCACCGGAACTGACACCGATCACTGACCGGAACTGACACCGATCACCCACCGGAACTGACACCGATCACCGACCGGAACTGACACCGATCACCGACCGGAACTGACACCGATCACCGACCGGAACTGACACCGATCACCCACCGGAACTGACACCGATCACCCACCGGAACTGACACCGATCACCCACCGGAACTGACACCGATCACCCACCGGAACTGACACCGATCACCCACCGGAACTGACACCGATCACCCACCGGAACTGACACCGATCACCCACCGGAACTGACACCGATCACCCACCGGAACTGACACCGATCACCCACCGGAACTGACACCGATCACCCACCGGAACTGACACCGATCACCCACCGGAACTGACACCGATCACTGACCGGAACTGACACCGATCACCCACCGGAACTGACACCGATCACCCACCGGAACTGACACCGATCACCGACCGGAACTGACACCGATCACCCACCGGAACTGACACCGATCACCCACCGGAACTGACACCGATCACCCACCGGAACTGACACCGATCACTGACCGGAACTGACACCAATCACCCACCGGAACTGACACCGATCACCCACCGGAACTGACACCGATCACCCACCGGAACTGACACCAATCACCCACCGGAACTGACACCGATCACCCACCGGAACTGACACCGATCACCCACCGGAACTGACACCGATCACCCACCGGAACTGACACCGATCACTGACCGGAACTGACACCGATCACCCACCGGAACTGACACCGATCACTGACCGGAACTGACACCGATCACCCACCGGAACTGACACCGATCACCGACCGGAACTGACACCGATCACCGACCGGAACTGACACCGATCACCGACCGGAACTGACACCGATCACCCACCGGAACTGACACCGATCACCCACCGGAACTGACACCGATCACCCACCGGAACTGACACCGATCACCCACCGGAACTGACACCGATCACTGACCGGAACTGACACCGATCACCCACCGGAACTGACACCGATCACCCACCGGAACTGACACCGATCACCCACCGGAACTGACACCGATCACCCACCGGAACTGACACCGATCACCCACCGGAACTGACACCGATCACCCACCGGAACTGACACCGATCACCCACCGGAACTGACACCGATCACTGACCGGAACTGACACCGATCACCCACCGGAACTGACACCGATCACCCACCGGAACTGACACCGATCACCGACCGGAACTGACACCGATCACCCATCGGAACTGACACCGATCACCGACCGGAACTGACACCGATCACCCACCGGAACTGACACCGATCACCCACCGGAACTGACACCGATCACCGACCGGAACTGACACCGATCACCCACCGGAACTGACACCGATCACCCACCGGAACTGACACCGATCACCCACCGGAACTGACACCGATCACCCACCGGAACTGACACCGATCACCGACCGGAACTGACACCGATCACCCACCGGAACTGACACCGATCACCCACCGGAACTGACACCGATCACCCACCGGAACTGACACCGATCACCCACCGGAACTGACACCGATCACCCACCGGAACTGACACCGATCACTGACCGGAACTGACACCGATCACCCACCGGAACTGACACCGATCACCCACCGGAACTGACACCGATCACTGACCGGAACTGACACCGATCACCCACCGGAACTGACACCGATCACCCACCGGAACTGACACCGATCACCCACCGGAACTGACACCGATCACTGACCGGAACTGACACCGATCACCCACCGGAACTGACACCGATCACCCACCGGAACTGACACCGATCACCGACCGGAACTGACACCGATCGCCGAGCGGAACCGATGCTGAACCAGATCCAACTGGCAAGGATCTCAGTCTTTAAGTAGCACCAACCCCAGACTGGAAATGATTCTAAAGTCTCCACTAATGCCAAACATAATCAGACTTCCATCAATTGAGCATTGCCACAGCACCTGGAGGAATGACTCCAACACTTACCCTGATTGCCAGCCAATTGCAGGTTACTCCTGTCCTTGGTGAGTCCATTGGTCTTGGGACTGGCACTTGGGGCATTACCAGCTGCTGCCCGCGGAGGCCTCTTACCCGGGACCTTGACGGTTGTCCGTAGTAGATCGATTTCCTTGCCGTGAACATTCTGCATGTAATCCTATTTGGCAGGACAGAAAAACACATTATGATCTTATCTGTTCCTGAGGGATAGCATTAATATTCAGGCACACAACTTGTCGACACCACGGAACTGGGCAACAACAGACACCACCGCGTAAAGCAGCTTCTTTTTCAATGAAGCAAATGCAACTGTTAGTCAACAATTCTAACATTTATCTCTGTTTCTGTCTGGGTCTGTTGGTGTGCAGTACATTAGGCGTGGGAGGTGATGCTGGTCAGAGTTCCGAGGGTCTGCACAGCCCAGAGTTCCGCACAGTCTGCACAGCCCAGAGTTCCCTACAGTCTGCACAGCCCAGAGTTCCCTACAGTCTGCACAGCCCAGAGTTCCCTACAGTCTGCACAGCCCAGAGTTCCCTACAGTCTGCACAGCCCAGAGTTCCCTACAGCCTGCGCAGCCCAGAGTTCCCTACAGTCTGCGCAGCCCAGAGTTCCCTACAGTCTGCACAGCCCAGAGTTCCCTACAGTCTGCACAGCCCAGAGTTCCCTACAGTCTGCACAGCCCAGAGTTCCACACAGACTGCACAGCCCAGAGTTCTCTACAGTCTGCACAGCCCAGAGTTCCCTACAGTCTGCACAGCCCAGAGTTCCCTACAGTCTGCACAGCCCAGAGTTCCCTACAGTCTGCACAGCCCAGACTTCCACACAGTCTGCACAGCCCAGAGTTCCCTACAGTCGGCACAGCCCAGAGTTCCCTACAGTCTGCACAGCCCAGAGTTCCCTACAGTCGGCACAGCCCAGAGTTCCCTACAGTCTGCACAGCCCAGAGTTCCCTACAGTCTGCACAGCCCAGAGTTCCACACAGTCTGCACAGCCCAGAGTTCCCTACAGTCTGCACAGCCCAAAGTTCCCTACAGTCTGCACAGCCCAGAGTTCCCTACAGTCTGCACAGCCCAGAGTTCCCTACAGTCTGCACAGCCCAGAGTTCCCTACAGTCGGCACAGCCCAGAGTTCCCTACAGTCTGCACAGCCCAGAGTTCCCTACAGTCTGCACAGCCCAGAGTTCCCTACAGTCTGCACAGCCCAGAGTTCCCTACAGTCTGCACAGCGCAGAGTTCCCTACAGTCTGCACAGCCCAGAGTTCCGCACAGTCTGCACAGCACAGAGTTCCCTACAGTCTGCACAGCCCAGAGTTCCCTACAGTCTGCACAGCCCAGAGTTCCCTACAGCCTGCACAGCCCAGAGTTCCCTACAGTCTGCGCAGCCCAAAGTTCCCTACAGTCTGCGCAGCCCAGAGTTCCGCAGTCTGCACAGCCCTGAGTTCCCTACAGTCTGCACAGCCCAGAGTTCCCTACAGTCTGCACAGCCCAGAGTTCCCTACAGTCTGCACAGCCCAGAGTTCCCTACAGCCTGCGCAGCCCAGAGTTCCCTACAGTCTGCGCAGCCCAGAGTTCCCTACAGTCTGCGCAGCCCAGAGTTCCCTACAGTCTGCACAGCCCAGAGTTCCCTACAGTCTGCGCAGCCCAGAGTTCCCTACAGTCTGCACAGCCCAGAGTTCCGCACAGTCTGCACAGCCCAGAGTTCCGCCCAGTCTGCACAGCCCAGAGTTCCGCACAGTCTGCACAGCCCAGAGTTCCCTACAGTCTGCACAGCCCAGAGTTCCCTACAGTCTGCACAGCCCAGAGTTCCCTACAGTCGGAAAAGCCCAGAGTTCCCTACAGTCGGCACAGCCCAGAGTTCCCTACAGTCTGCACAGCCCAGAGTTCCCTACAGTCGGCACAGCCCAGAGTTCCCTACAGTCTGCGCAGCCCAGAGTTCCCTACAGTCTGCGCAGCCCAGAGTTCCCTACAGTCTGCGCAGCCCAGAGTTCCCTACAGTCGGCACAGCCCAGAGTTCCCTACAGTCTGCACAGCCCAGAGTTCCCTACAGTCTGCGCAGCCCAGAGTTCCCTACAGTCTGCGCAACCCAGAGTTCCCTACAGTCTGCACAGCCCAGAGTTCCCTACAGTCTGCACAGCCCAGAGTTCCCTACAGTCTGCACAGCCCAGAGTTCCCTACAGTCTGCACAGCCCAGAGTTCCCTACAGTCTGCACAGCCCAGAGTTCCCTACAGTCTGCGCAGCCCAGAGTTCCGCAGTCTGCACAGCCCAGAGTTCCCTACAGTCTGCACAGCCCAGAGTTCCCTACAGTCTGCACAGCCCAGAGTTCCCTACAGTCTGCACAGCCCAGAGTTCCCTACAGTCTGCGCAGCCCAGAGTTCCCTACATAGAACTTAGAACATAGAACATTACAGCGCAGTACGGGCCCTTCGGCCCTTGATGTTGCGCCGACCTGTGAAACCATCTGAAGCCTATCTGACCTACACTATTCCATTTTCATCCATATGTCTATCCAGTGACCACTTAAATGCCCTTAAAGTTGGCGAGTCTACTACTATTGCAGGCAGGGCGTTCCACACCCCTACTACTCTCTGAGTAAAAAAACTGCCTCTGACATCTGTCCTATATCTACCACCCCTCAATTTAAAGCTATGTCCCCTCGTGTTGGTCATCACCATCCGAGGAAAAAGACTCTCACTGTCCACCCTGTCTAACCCTCTGACTATCTTATATGTCTCTATTAAGTCACCTCTCAGCCTTCTCCTCTCTAACGAAAACAACTTCAATTCCCTGAGCCTTTCCTCGTAAGACCTTCCCTCCATACCAGGCAACATCCTAGTAAATCTCCTCTGAACCCTTTCCAAAGCTTCCACATCCTTCCTATAATGTGGTGACCAGAACTGCACGCAGTACTCCAGGTGCGGCCGCACCAGAGTTATGTACAGCTGCAGCATGACCTTGTGGTTCCGAAACTCAATCCCCCTGCTTATAAAGGCTAGCACACCATATGCCTTCTTAACAGCCCTATTAATCTGGGTGGCAACTTTCAGGGATTTATGTACCTGGATGCCGAGATCTCTCTGTTCATCTACACTACCAAGAATCTTGCCATTAGCCCAGTACTCTGCATTCCTGTTACTCAGTCCAAAGTGAACCACCTCACACTTTTCCGCATTAAACTCCATCTGCCACCTCTCAGCCCAGCTCTGCAGCTTATCTATGTCTCTCTGTATCCTATAACATCCTTCAGCACTATCCACAACTCCACCGACCTTCGTGTCATCTGCAAATTTACTAACCCATCCTTCTACACCCTCTTCCAGGTCATTTATAAAAATGACAAACAGCAGTGGCCCCAAAACAGATCCTTGAGGTACACCACTAGTAACTGAACTCCAGGATGAACATTTTCCATCAACCACCACCCTCTGTCTTCTTTCAGCTAGCCAATTACTGATCCAAACCGCTAAATCATCTTCAATTCCATACTTCCTTATTTTCTGCAATAGCCTACCGTGGGGAACCTTATCAAACGCCTTACTGAAATCCATATACACCACATCAACAGCTTTACCCTGATCCACCTGTTTGGTCACCTTCTCAAAAAACTCAATAAGGTTTGTGAGACATGACCTACCCTTCACAAACCGTGTTGAGTATCGCTAATCAACTTGTTCTTTTCAAGATGATTATAAACCCTATCTCTTATAACCGTTTCCAACATTTTACCCACAACCGAAGTAAGGCTCACAGGTCTATAATTACCAGGGTTGTCTCTACTCCCCTTCTTGAACAAGGGGACAACATTTGCTATCCTCCAGTCTTCCGGCACTATTCCTGTCGACAAAGACGACATAAAGATCAAGGACAAAGGCTCTGCAATCTCCTCCCTGGCTTCCCAGAGAATCCTAGGATAAATCCCATCTGGCCCAGGGGACTTATCTATTTTGACAATTTCTAAAATTGCTAACACCTCCTCCTTTTGAACCTCAATTCCATCTAGCCTGGTCGACTGAACCTGAGTATTCTCCTCGACAACATTGTCTTTCTCCAGTGTAAACACTGACGAAAAATATCCATTTAACGCTTCCCCTATCTCCTCTGATTCCACACACAACTTTCCACTACTATCCTTGATTGGCCCTAATCTTACTCTAGTCATTCTTTTGTTCCTGATATACCAATAGAAAGCCTTAAGGTTTTCCTTGATCCTATCCACCAACGACTTTTCGTGTCCTCTCCTCGCTCTTCTTAACTCTCCCTTTAGGTCCTTCCTGGCTAACTTGTAACTCTCAAGTGCCCTAACTGAGCCTTCATGTCTCATCCTGACATAAGCCTTCTTCTTCCTCTTGACAAGTGCTTCAACTTCCTTAGTAAACCACGGTTCCCTTGCTCGACAACTTCCTCCCTGCCTGACAGGTACATACTTATCAAGGACACGCAGTAGCTGTTCCTTGAAAAAGCTCCGATTGTACCCATCCCCTGCAGTTTCCTTCCCAATCCTATACATCCTAAATCTTGCCGAATAGCATCATAAGTCTGCTCTTAGAGCTCTGAGCTCTTCTGCGCAGCCCAGAGTTCCGCACAGTCTGCACAGCGCAGAGTTCCCTACAGTCTGCACAGCCCAGAGTTCCCTACAGTCTGCACAGCCCAGAGTTCCCTACAGTCTGCACAGCCCAGAGTTCCCTACAGCCTGCACAGCCCAGAGTTCCGCACAGTCTGCACAGCCCAGAGTTCCCTACAGTCTGCACAGCCCAGAGTTCCGAGGGTCTGCACAGCCCAGAGTTCTCTACAGTCTGCACAGCCCAGAGTTCCCTACAGTCTGCACAGCCCAGAGTTCCCAACAGCCTGCACAGCCCAGAGTTCCCTACAGTCTGCACAGCCCAGAGTTCCCTACAGTCTGCACAGCCCAGAGTTCCCTACAGTCTGCACAGCCCAGAGTTCCCTACAGCCTGCACAGCCCAGAGTTCCCTACAGTCTGCACAGCCCAGAGTTCTGCACAGTCTGCACAGCCCAGAGTTCCCTACAGTCTGCACAGCCCAGAGTTCCCTACAGTCTGCACAGCCCAGAGTTCCCTACAGTCTGCACAGCCCAGAGTTCCCTACAGTCTGCACAGCCCAGAGTTCCGCGCAGTCTGCACAGCCCAGAGTTCCCTACAGTCTGCACAGCCCAGAGTTTCCCTACAGTCTGCACAGCCCAGAGTTCCCTACAGTCTGCACAGCCCAGAGTTCCCTACAGTCTGCACAGCCCAGAGTTCCCTACAGTCTGCGCAGCCCAGAGTTCCCTACAGTCTGCACAGCCCAGAGTTCCCTACAGTCTGCACAGCCCAGAGTTCCCTACAGTCTGCACCGCCCAGAGTTCCCTACAGTCTGCACAGCCCAGAGTTCCCTACAGTCTGCACAGCCCAGAGTTCCCTACAGTCTGCACAGCCCAGAGTTCCCTACAGTCTGCGCAGCCCAGAGTTCCCTACAGTCTGCACAGCCCAGAGTTCCCTACAGTCTGCACAGCCCAGAGTTCCCTACAGTCTGCACCGCCCAGAGTTCCCTACAGTCTGCACAGCCCAGAGTTCCCTACAGTCTGCACAGCACAGAGTTCCGAGAGTCTGCAGTGAGCACAGCCCAGGGTTTCTACAGCTCAGGGTCCGCGCAGCCTGGAGTCAAAGAAACACAGAACATAGGTGCAGGAGGAGGCCATTCAGCCCTTCGAGCCCGCTCCGCCATTCATTTTGATCATGGCTGATCATCCAACTCAATAACCTAATCCTGCTTTCCGCCCATATCCTTTGATCTCCTTCTCCGTAAGTGCGATATCGAACTGCTTCTGGAAAACATACAATGTTTTGGACAACTACTTCCTGTGGAAACAAATTCCACAGGCCGACCGCTCTCTGGGTGAAGAAATGTCTCCTCATCTCTGTCCTAAATGGTCTACCTCGTATCCTCAGACTGTGAAACCCTGGTTCTGGACACACCCACCAGCAGGAACATCCTCCCTGTATCGATCCTGTCTGTTCCTGGTAGAATTCGGCGATCCCGCCTCATGTTTCTGAACTCCAGCGAGAACTATCCTAACCGACTCAATCTCTCCTTGAAGGACAGTGCTGCCATCTCAGGAATCAGTCTGGTAAACCTTCGCTGTACCCCCTTTACAGCTAGAACATCCTTCCTCAGATAAGGAGACCAAAACAGAGACTCAACAACAAGGACTCCTACGTCAGACTCCTATTTATTGACTACAGCTCCGCCTTCAAAACCATAATCCCAGCCAAGCTCATATCAAAGCTCCAAAACTGAGGACCTGGCTCTCCACTCTGCAACTGGATTCTCAACTTTCTAACAAACAGACCACAGTCAGTAAGAATTAATAACACCTGCTCCACAATAGTCCTCAATACCGGGGCCCCGCAAGGCTGCAGACTTAGCCCCCCACTTATACTCCCTGTACACACACGACTGCGTGGCAAAATTTGGCTCCAACTCCATCTCAGGTTTGCTGATGACACTACCTTAGTGGGCCGGATCTCTGACAACGATCAGCCAGAATACAGGAGGGAGATAGAGAACCTAGTGGAGTGGTGTAACGACAACAATCTCTCCCTCAATGCCAGCAAAACTAAAGAGCTGGTCATAGACTTCGGGACTCTTACCAGTTTTTATAGATGCACCACAGAAAGCATCCTATCGGGCTGCATCACAGCCTGGCAACTGCTCGGCCCAAGATCGCAAGAAATTACAGAGAGTCGTGAACACCGCCCAGTCCATCACACAAACCTGCCTCCCATCCATTGACTCTGTCTGCATCTCCCGCTGCCTGGGGAAAGCGGGCAGCATAATCAAACACCCCTCCCACACGGCTTATTCATTCCTCCATTTGAGAACACGCATTAATAGGTTCAAAAACAGCTTCTTCCCCACTGTTACCAGACTCCTCAATGACACTCTTATGGACTGAACTGATCTCTCCACACATCTTCTCTACTGAGTAGTACTACACTCCGTATGCTTCACCTGATGCCTGTGTCTATTCTTTTTACATTGTGTCTTTATGTTTGCCCATTTTTTTTTCATGTACGGAACGATCTGCCTGGACTGTACGCAGAACAATACTTTTCACTGTTCCTCGGTACACGTGACAATAAACAAATCCAAATCCAAAATTACACACAATATTCCAGGTGTGGCCTCACCAAGGTTCTGTATAATTGCAGCAACACATCCCTGCTCCTGTCCTCGAATTCTCCTAGTTCAGATTCCTCAGGCCAGCAGGCCATTTGCCTTTTTTACTGCCTGCTGCTTACCTTCAGGAACTGGTGTATGAGGACATCCAGGTCTCGTAGCACATTCCTCTCTCCTAATTTATCGCCAATCAGATAATAATCTGCCTTCTTCTTTTTGCTACCAAAGTGGATAACCTCACATTTACCCACATTATACTGCATCTGCCATTCATTTGCCCACTCACTCAACTTGTCCAAATCACACTGTAGGATCTCTGCATCCTCCTCACAGCTCACCCTCCCACCCAGCTTTGTATCATCTGTGAAGTGTTGGCTTGTGTAGACTTGAGAGATGAACAGACACTTCCAACACTGATGAAGGGTTAACTCAATTTTATTAACTACTTCTAACTAACTAACACACGATGACTGTGGGTCTAAATGATGCCAACTTGAACTAGAGACCTAAGCCTTGTCCGAACCAGTTGATTCTCTCAGCACGTGTTGTGAGTCTGTGCTGGGCTGGATGAGTTCTTGTTACACTGAGAGGCAGCACCCAGAATGAGCGGGAACCGTGGTGCCCTCTGCCTTTATAGTGTGTGTATTCTAACTGGTGATTGGCTGCGGTGTTTGTACATGTTGATTGGTCCCTGGGTGTGTCCATCAGTGTGTGTCTGCACCATGATATACTGGTGTATATTATGACATCTCCCCTTTTATTATAAAAAATGTTGATATAGGCAGGTGCTAATAAATAGTGTGGGTGTGTGGAGAATGTGCCGAGCTACGTGTGAGGTGCGAAGATATATGTACAAAGCTATATACAGGGAACAAGACTATTTACAGAGGAAGGTGCCTGGTGCAGATGACTACCATGAACTGGAACAACCAAGGAATCTATTTACAAATCACTGGATACCGAATGCAACAATAAAGGATATAGGAAAAAAATAAACATTTCAGAGAGTCCACATGTGTACAGAGTTCATAAGTTCAGTCTCTGAGGTGGGCGACAAACTCTGGTTGACCGCCTCAAGGCTGGGGCAATGGCTGGCGGCTCAGGAGCCGGGAGGGCGGCAGCACTGTCAGGGGCAGGCAGAGCGACCGGAAACGCTACACAGTCCACGGCGGGATCAGTAGCAGAGCTGGTCGGAGGATCCCGTGACGACCCTGGAACCAGGCGAAGAGCACGCCTGTTACTGTGCCAAATGGATCCATCCGGTAAGTGGACCAGAGAAGGAGCGGGGGGCCACCTGCCTTAGACCGACAGCAGGCGCAGACCAGCCACCATCCGGGAGGTGGATGCCAACCTTGTCGAGTGGATGGATGTCGGGAAGGCCAGCAGCCTGTGAGTCGTAGGAAGTTTTCTGCTGCAGCTGAGACATGTGGATGCGGTGGAGCACGGGGACATGGCCGAGCTTGGGGGTGAGAATCGATGGCACCGTCGTCCTGAGGGTGCGGCTCATTAGCAGCTGAGCAGGCGACAGGCCGGTGGAGAGCGGGGCGGAGCGATAGGCCGGTGGAGAGCAGGGCGGAGCGATAGGCCGGTGGAGAGCGGGGCGGAGCGATAGGCCGGTGGAGAGCGGGGCGGAGCGATAGGCCGGTGGAGAGCGGGGCGGAGCGATAGGCCGGTGGGGAGCGGGGCGGAGCGACAGGCTGGTGGAGAGCGGGGCGGAGCGATAGGCCGGTGGAGAGCGGGGCAGAGCGATAGGCCGGTGGAGAGCGGGGCGGAGCGATAGGCCGGTGGAGAGCGGGGCGGAGCGATAGGCCGGTGGAGAGCGGGGCGGAGCGATAGGCCGGTGGAGAGCGGGGCGGAGCGATAGGCCGGTGGGCAGCGGGGCGGAGCGATAGGCCGGTGGGCAGCGGGGCGGAGCGATAGGCCGGTGGAGAGCGGGGCGGAGCGATAGGCCGGTGGAGAGCGGGGCGGAGCGATAGGCCGGTGGGGAGCGGGGCGGAGCGATAGGCCGGTGGAGAGCGGGGCGGAGCGATAGGCCGGTGGAGAGCGGGGCGGAGCGATAGGCCGGTGGGCAGCGGGGCGGAGCGATAGGCCGGTGGAGAGCGGGGCGGAGCGATAGGCCGGTGGAGAGCGGGGCGGAGCGACAGCCCGGTGGAGAGCGGGGCGGAGCGATAGGCCGGTGGGCAGCGGGGCGGAGTGATAGGCCGGTGGAGAGCGGGGCGGAGCGATAGGCCGGTGGAGAGCGGGGCGGAGCGATAGGCCGGTGGAGAGCGGGGCGGAGCGATAGGCCGGTGGGCAGCGGGGCGGAGTGATAGGCCAGTGGAGAGCGGGGCGGAGCGACAGGCCGGTGGAGAGCGGGGCGGAGCGATAGGCCGGTGGGCAGCGGGGCGGAGCGACAGGCCGGTGGAGAGCGGGGCGGAGCGATAGGCCGGTGGGCAGCGGGGCGGAGCGATAGGCCGGTGGAGAGCGGGGCGGAGCGATAGGCCGGTGGGCAGCGGGGCGGAGTGATAGGCCGGTGGAGAGCGGGGCGGAGCGATAGGCCGGTGGAGAGCGGGGCGGAGCGACAGGCCGGTGGAGAGCGGGGCGGAGCGATAGGCCGGTGGGCAGCGGGGCGGAGCGATAGGCCGGTGGGCAGCGGGGCGGAGCGATAGGCCGGTGGAGAGCGGGGCGGAGCGACAGGCCGGTGGAGAGCGGGGCGGAGCGATAGGCCGGTGGGCAGCGGGGCGGAGCGATAGGCCGGTGGGCAGCGGGGTGGAGCGATAGGCCGGTGGAGAGCGGGGCGGAGCGATAGGCCGGTGGAGAGCGGGGCGGAGCGATAGGCCGGTGGAGAGCGGGGCGGAGCGATAGGCCGGTGGAGAGCGGGGCGGAGCGATAGGCCGGTGGAGAGCGGGGCGGAGCGATAGGCCGGTGGAGAGCGGGGCGGAGCGATAGGCCGGTGGAGAGCGGGGCGGAGCGATAGGCCGGTGGAGAGCGGGGCGGAGCGATAGGCCGGTGGAGAGCGGGGCGGAGCGATAGGCCGGTGGAGAGCGGGGCGGAGCGATAGGCCAGCAGAGCAAGATGGAAATCTGAGCCGGCGTCGGCGGCCTTGCTGAGGAGCCGCTTAACGATGTGGACCCCCTTTTCCGCCTTCCCATTGGATTGGGGGTATAGGGGACTGGACGTAACGTGCTCAAAGTTAGTGTCGGGCAAAGCCGGCCCATTCCTGGCTCGCAAAACAGGGGCCATTGTCTGACATGACCGTCAGCAGAATGCCATGTCGAGCAAATGTCTCCTTACAGACCCTGATCACAGCCGAGGATGTGAGATCGTGCAGCCTGATGACCTCCGGATAACTGGAGAAGCAGTCGATGATGATGACGTAGTCCCTGCCCAATGCATGGAACAAGTCGATGCCCACTTTGGTCCAAGGCGATGTGACGAGCTCATGGGGCATCAGGGTCTCCCGTGGTTGGGCGGGGCTGAAAACGCTGGCAGGTAGAGCAGTTGAGGACCACATTGGCGATGTCACCATTGATGCCCGGCCAGTAGACGGCCTCTCTGGCCCTGCGGCGGCATTTCTCGATCCCTTAATGGCCTTCATGGAGTTGCTCCAACACTAGCTGGCGCATGCTTTGTGGGACGACGATGCGATCCAATTTCAGGAGCACCCCGTCGATGACCGCCAGGTCATCGCAGACGTTGTAAAATTGTGGGCATTGGCCCTTCAGCCACCCGTCTGACATTAAACGCATTACACGCTACAGAAGTGGGTCAGCCGCTGTCTCGCGGTGAATTTGCATCAGTCGTGCATCCGTAACTGGCAAATGGGAGGCTGCAAACTGAACGTGAGCATCTATTTGGCAAATGAAGCCGTCGTGATCACACGGAGTTGTGATCGACCTTGAGAGGGCATCGGCAACGGCAAGGTCCTTGCCAGGGGTATAGATCAGCTGAAAGTTGTACCTGCGCAGCTTGAGTAGGATACGCTGGAGGCGAGGCATCATGTCATTCAAATCCTTTTTGATAATATTTACAAGCGGGCAGTGGTCGGTTTCACTGTGAACTGCGGAAGTCCATAGACGTAGTCGTGGAACTTCACGACTCCAGTGAGAAGGCCGAGACACACTTTCTCAATTTGCGTATAGCGCTGCTCTGTGGGAGTCATCGCCCGCGACGCATACGCAACGTCTCGTTGCAGGAGCACGGCACCAATCCCCGATTGACTGGCATCAGTACAGATTTTGGTCTCTTTGGTCGGGTCGAAAAAGGCCAACACTGGGGCCGTGGAAAGCTTGGCCTTCAGCTCCCGCCATTCATGCTCGTGAGCAGAGAGCCATCGGAAATCTGTGGTTTTGCCAATCAGGTCTCTGAGGGCCGTGGTGTGAGGCGAGATTCGGGATGAACTTCCTGAGGAAATTCACCATACCCAGGAACCGGAGAACCGCTTTCTTGTCCTCTGGCGTCTTCATGGACGTGATTGCTGCAATCTTATCCTCGTCCGGATGCACCCCCTGGTGGGAGATGTGATCCCCCAGAAACTTGATACTCGGCTGGCCGAAGGAGCATTTGGCCCTATTGAGGCGGAGGCCGTGTTCGTGGATGTGCCTGAAAACACGCTGAAGGCGGGCAATGTGTTCCTGCGGGGTGGTTGACCAGATAATAATGTCGTCGACATATACCCGGATGCCGTCGATCCCCTCCATCATCTGCTCCCCGATCCGGTGGAAAACTTCGGACGCAGAGATGATGCCGAATGGCATCTGGTTGTAGCAGAACCTGCCAAAGGGTGTGTTAAACGTACACAGCTTCCTGCTTGACTCATCTAGTTGGATCTGCCAGAAACCCTTCGAGGCATCCAGCTTTGAGAATAGTTTGGCGTGGGCCATCTCGGACATGAGCTCCTCACGTTTCGGAATCGGGTGGTGCTCCCGCTTGATATTCTGACTCAGATCTTTAGGATCAATACAGATCCGCAGCTCACCGGACGGTTTCTTGACGCAGACCATGGGGCTTACCCAGTCTGTGGGTTCCGTGACCCTAGAGATGACTCCTTGGTCCTGGAGGTCCTGGAGCTGTTGCTTCAGGCGGTCCTTGAGGGGCGCTGGGGCTCTGCGAGGTGCATGAACGACAGGCGTGGCGTTGGGCTTGAGTAAGATTTTGTACGTGTAGGGGAGCGTGCCCATGCCTTCGAAAACATCATGGTATTGCTGGATGATGGAGTCGAGCTGCACCCTGAAGTCTGTGTCCGAGGATGCAGACACATCGCTTGAAGAGAGAGAGAGTACTCTGCACTAAGTGGAGCAGCTTGTATGCCTGCGCACCAAGCAAGGAGGCTTTTGAGGCAGCAACAATCTCAAACGGGAGAATGACTGTGTGAGCACGATGTGTCACCTCATGGTGGCAGGAGCCGCTGGCGGCGATGGCATTGCCATTGTAGTCCAGCAATTTACACGCAGATGGCAGGACAGCAGGCTGGACGCAGAGCTTGCGGAAATCAGACGATGCGATGAGATTGGCAGCAGCGCCAGTGTCCAGGCGGAACCTGACAGGGGACTGGTTGCCCGTAAGGGTGGCACACCACTCATCATCCTGACCGACGCTGTGGACGTGGACGGGTTCAGTGCCACGCTTTGGGGACATCCTGTTTGTAGTAACGATGCCGATTTGGAACGGGACCTGTGGGTCATTGCAGGCACAGTCGGAATCAAGGTCTAGAGTAGGTTCATTGATGGCAGGCTGGATAGCCCTGACGTCTCTGTGGGGCTGGGTGGACCTTCGAAAAGCAGCAGGCAGGGAAGATCTGCACATTGCAGCGTGGTGGCCTCGTTTGCCACACTGCAGGCAGAGTCGGGACTTCACGGGACATTGCCGCTTTAAATGGGCGGAGCCGCAGTTGCCGCACGCCGGAGCATCGGGACATTCGTTGTGCCACCATGCATGCGCGGGGCGATCCAGCGTAGCGCACAGCTGCACGAAGTGGCCCGTGACGTCAGCACGCTTGCTGTGTGTAAGCACGGGACTCCGCGAAAAGCGCACGAAATGGCCGCCATTGTTCAGATCCAGAGCCTGAAAAGATTTCATCATTTGGACCCGTTCTGCCTCGTAATGAAATGAAAAATGAAAATCGCTTATTGTCACGAGTAGGCTTCAATGAAGTTACTGTGAAAAGCCCCTAGTCACCACATTCCAGCGCCTGTTCGGGGAGGCTGGTACGGGAATTGAACCGTGCTGCTGGTCTGCCTTGGTCTGCTTTAAAAGCCAGCGATTTAGCCCAGTGTGCTAAACCAGCCCCTAAGGGGCTTGCCGCACCGTTTCAGTAGCCTGGATGTTCTATGGACGATAAGGGAATAGTGTAGATGGGCTTTAGAAGGGTTTCATAGGACGGAGCAACATCGTGGGCCAAAGGGCCTGTACTGCGCTGTAATGTTCTATGTAGGAGTAGCGCGTGGAGGCCTGTTCATGAAGTACACAGGTCTCAATGGCCGTAGAGAGAGGGAGCTGCTTTACTTTTAGTAGCTGCTGGAGCAGGGGCTCAGATTGGACACCAAAACCAATCTGGTCACGGAGCATGGAGTCAGAGGTGGACCCGTAGTTGCAGGACTGCGCAAGGACGCGGAGGTGGGTAATGAAGGACTGGAAAGGCTCGTCCTTACCCTGAATTCGCTGCTGAAACATGTATCTCTCGAAGCTCTCGTTGACCTCCACCGCGCAGTGGCTGTCGAACTTCAGAATTATGGTCTTGAACTTCGATTTGTCCTCCCCCTCATCGAAGGTGGGCGAGTTGCAATTGTGCAGAGCGTGGTCCCCGGCTGTGAAGAGGAAGAGAGCAATCTCCCGTGCGTCCGAGGCAGCTTCCAGGTCCCTGGCTTCGAGGTACAGCTGGAAACGCTGTTTGAAAAGTTTCCAGTTGGAGCCCAGATTCCCTGCAATGCGGAGAGGCGGCGGCGGGCGAACGGAGTCCATTCTGTAGGATGGCGCGAGACTGGCGGAAGGCAGATCACTGAAAGGTAGGTCTCAGAAGTGCGAGCATCCCTCAACTCCTGGTATCATGAAGTGTTGGCTAGTGTAGACTTGAGAGATGAACAGACACTTCCAACACTGATGAAGGTTCAACTCAATTTTATTAACTACTTCTAACTAATTAACACACGATGACTGTGGGTCTAAATGATGCCAACTTAAACTAGAGACCTAAGCCTTGTCCGAACCAGTTGATTCTCTCAGCACGTGGTGTAAGTCTGTGCTGGGCTGGATGAGTTCCTGTTACACTGAGAGGCAGCACCCAGAATGAGCGGGAACCGTGGTGCCCTCTGCCTTTATAGTGTGTGTATTCTAACTGGTGATTGGCTGCGGTGTTTGTACATGTTGATTGGTCCGTGTGTGTGTCCATCAGTGTGTGTCTGCACCATGATATACTGGTGTATATTATGACAATCTGCAAATCTGGAGATGTTACTTTTGTTCCCTCATCTAAATCATTAATATATATTGTGATGAGCTGGGGTCCCAGCACCGATCCCTGTGGTACCCCACGGGTTACTGCCTGCTAATTTGGAAAGGACCCATTAATCCCACCTCTTTGTTTCATGTCTGCCAACCAGTTTTCCATCCACCTCAACTGACTACCCCCAATCCCATGCATTTTAATTTTACACACTGGGACCTTGTCACGGCAGCCCAGTGTCCACCCAGCCCAGTGTCCGCCCAGCCCAGTGTCCGCCCAGCCCAGTGTCCGCCCAGCCCAGGGTGCATACAGCCCAGTGTCCGCCCAGCCCAGGGTGCATACAGCCCAGTGTCCGCCCAGCCCAGGGTGCATACAGCCCAGTGTCCACCCAGCCCAGTGTCCGCCCAGCCCAGTGTCCTCCCAGCCCAGTGTCCGCCCAGCCCAGTGTCCGCCCAGCCCAGTGTCCGCCCAGCCCAGGGTGCATACAGCCCAGTGTCCGCCCAGCCCAGTGTCCGCCCAGCCCAGTGTCCGCCCAGCCCAGTGTCCGCCCAGCCCAGTGTCCGCCCAGCCCAGTGTCCGCCCAGCCCAGTGTCCGCCCAGCCCAGTGTCCGCCCAGCCCAGTGTCCGCCCAGCCCAGTGTCCGCCCAGCCCAGTGTCCCCCCAGCCCAGTGTCCGCGCAGGCCAGTGTCCGCGCAGGCCAGTGTCCGCCCAGCCCAGTGTCCGCCCAGCCCAGTGTCCGCCCAGCCGTGTCCGCCCAGCCCAGTGTCCGCCCAGCCCAGTGTCCGCCCAGCCCAGTGTCCGCCCAGGCCCAGTGTCCGCCCAGCCCAGTGTCCGCCCAGCCCAGTGTCCGCCCAGCCCAGTGTCCGCCCAGCCCAGTGTCCGCCCAGCCCAGGGTGCATACAGCCCAGTGTTCGCCCAGCCCAGTGTCCGCCCAGCCCAGTGTCCGCCCAGCCCAGTGTCCGCCCAGCCCAGGGTGCATACAGCCCAGTGTCCACGCAGCAGTGTCGCGCAGCCCAGTGTCCGCCCAGCCCAGTGTCCGCCCAGCCCAGTGTGTCCGTGCAGCTCCGGGTGCATACAGTCCAGTGTCCGCGCAGGCCAGTGTCCGGGCAGGCCAGTGTCCGCCCAGCCCAGTGTCCGCCCAGCCCAGTGTCCGCCCAGCCCAGGGTGCATGCAGCCCAGTGTCTGCCCAGCCCAGGGTGCATGCAGCCCAGTGTCTGCCCAGCCCAGTGTCAGCCCAGCCCAGTGTCCGCCCAGCCCAGTGTCCGCCGAGCCCAGTGTCCGCCCAGCCCAGTGTCCGCCCAGCCCAGTGTCCGCCCAGCCCAGTGTCCGCCCAGCCCAGTGTCCGCCCAGCCCAGTGTCCGCCCAGCCCAGTGTCCGCCCAGCCCAGTGTCCGCCCAGCCCAGTGTCCGCCCAGCCCAGTGTCCGCCCAGCCCAGTGTCCGCCCAGCCCAGTGTCCGCCCAGCCCAGTGTCCCCCCAGCCCAGTGTCCGCGCAGGCCAGTGTCCGCGCAGGCCAGTGTCCGCCCAGCCCAGTGTCCGCCCAGCCCAGTGTCCGCCCAGCCGTGTCCGCCCAGCCCAGTGTCCGCCCAGCCCAGTGTCCGCCCAGCCCAGTGTCCGCCCAGCCCAGTGTCCGCCCAGCCCAGTGTCCGCCCAGCCCAGTGTCCGCCCAGCCCAGTGTCCGCCCAGCCCAGTGTCCGCCCAGCCCAGGGTGCATACAGCCCAGTGTTCGCCCAGCCCAGTGTCCGCCCAGCCCAGTGTCCGCCCAGCCCAGTGTCCGCCCAGCCCAGGGTGCATACAGCCCAGTGTCCACGCAGCAGTGTCGCGCAGCCCAGTGTCCGCCCAGCCCAGTGTCCGCCCAGCCCAGTGTGTCCGTGCAGCTCCGGGTGCATACAGTCCAGTGTCCGCGCAGGCCAGTGTCCGGGCAGGCCAGTGTCCGCCCAGCCCAGTGTCCGCCCAGCCCAGTGTCCGCCCAGCCCAGGGTGCATGCAGCCCAGTGTCTGCCCAGCCCAGGGTGCATGCAGCCCAGTGTCTGCCCAGCCCAGTGTCAGCCCAGCCCAGTGTCCGCCCAGCCCAGTGTCCGCCCAGCCCAGTGTCCGCCCAGCCCAGTGTCCGCCCAGCCCAGTGTCCGCCCAGCCCAGTGTCCGCCCAGCCCAGTGTCCGCCCAGCCCAGTGTCCGCCCAGCCCAGTGTCCGCCCAGCCCAGTGTCCGCCCAGCCCAGTGTCCGCCCAGCCCAGGGTGCATACAGCCCAGTGTCCGCCCAGCCCAGTGTCCGCCCAGCCCAGTGTCCGCCCAGCCCAGTGTCCGCCCAGCCCAGTGTCCTCCCAGACCAGTGTCCGCCCAGCCCAGTGTCCGCCCAGCCCAGTGTCCGCCCAGCCCAGTGTCCGCCCAGCCCAGGGTGCATACAGCCCAGTGTCCGCCCAGCCCAGTGTCCGCCCAGCCCAGTGTCCGCCCAGCCCAGTGTCCGCCCAGCCCAGTGTCCGCCCAGCCCATTGTCCGCGCAGCCCAGTGTCCGCCAAGCCCAGTGTCCGCACAGTCCAGTGTCCGCCCAGCCCAGTGTCCGCCCAGCCCAGGGTGCATACAGCCCAGTGTCCGCCCAGCCCAGTGTCCTCCCAGCCCAGTGTCCGCCCAGCCCAGTGTCCGCCCAGCCCAGTGTCCGCCCAGCCCAGTGTCCGCCCAGCCCAATGTCCGCCCAGCCCAGTGTCCACTCAGCCCAGTGTCCTCCCAGACCAGTGTCCGCCCAGCCCAGTGTCCGCCCAGCCCAGTGTCCGCCCAGCCCAGTGTCCGCCCAGCCCAGGGTGCATACAGCCCAGTGTCCGCCCAGCCCAGTGTCCGCCCAGCCCAGTGTCCGCCCAGCCCAGTGTCCGCCCAGCCCAGTGTCCGCCCAGCCCATTGTCCGCGCAGCCCAGTGTCCGCCAAGCCCAGTGTCCGCACAGTCCAGTGTCCGCCCAGCCCAGTGTCCGCCCAGCCCAGGGTGCATACAGCCCAGTGTCCGCCCAGCCCAGTGTCCTCCCAGCCCAGTGTCCGCCCAGCCCAGTGTCCGCACAGCCCAGTGTCCGCCCAGCCCAGTGTCCGCCCAGCCCAATGTCCGCCCAGCCCAGTGTCTGCCCAGCCCAGTGTCCGCCAAGCCCAGTGTCCGCCCAGCGCAGTGTCCGCCCAGCCCAGTGTCCGCACAGCCCAGTGTCCGCCCAGCCCAGTGTCCGCCGAGCCCAGGGTGCATACAGCACAGTGTCCGCCCAGCCCAGTGTCCGCCCAGCCCAGTGTCCGCCCAGCCCAGTGTCCGCCCAGACCAGTGTCCGCCCAGCCCAGTGTCCGCGCAGGCCAGTGTCCGCCCAGCCCAGTGTCCGCCCAGCCCAGTGTCCGCCCAGCCCAGTGTCCGCCCAGCCCAGTGTCCGCCCAGCCCAGTGTCCGCCCAGCGCAGTGTCCGCCCAGCGCAGTGTCCGCCCAGCCCAGTGTCCACTTAGCCCAGTGTCCGCCCAGCCCAGTGTCCGCCCAGCCCAGGGTGCATACAGCAGTGTCCGCCCAGCCCAGTGTTCGCCCAGCCCAGTGTCCGTCCAGCCCAGTGTCCACCCAGCCCAGTGTTCGCCCAGACCAGTGTCCGCACAGCGCAGTGTCCGCCCAGCCCAGTGTCCGCACAGCGCAGTGTCCGCCCAGCCCAGTCTCAGCCTAGCCCAGTGTCCGCCCAGCCCAGTGTCCGCTTAGCCCAGCGTCCGCCCAGCCCAGCGTCCGCCCAGCCCAGCGTCCGCCCAGCCCAGCGTCCGCCCAGCCCAGTGTCCGCCCAGCCCAGTGTCCGCCCAGCCCAGGGTGCATACAGCCCAGTGTCCGCCCAGCCCAGTGTCCGCCCAGCCCAGTGTCCGCCCAGCCCAGGGTGCATACAGCCCAGTGTCCACGCAGCAGTGTCGCACAGCCCAGTGTGTCCGTGCAGCTCCGGGTGCATACAGTCCAGTGTCCGCGCAGGCCAGTGTCCGGGCAGGCCAGTGTCCGCCCAGCCCAGTGTCCGCCCAGCCCAGTGGGCGCCCAGCCCAGTGTCAGCCCAGCCCAGTGTCAGCCTAGCCCAGTGTCCGCCCAGCCCAGTGTCAGCCTAGCCCAGTGTCCGCCCAGCCCAGTGTCCGCCCAGCCCAGGGTGCATGCAGCCCCGTGTCCGCCCAGCCCAGTGTCCGCCCAGCCCAGTGTCCGCCCAGCCCAGGGTGCATACAGCCCAGTGTCCACGCAGCAGTGTCGCACAGCCCAGTGTGTCCGTGCAGCTCCGGGTGCATACAGTCCAGTGTCCGCGCAGGCCAGTGTCCGGGCAGGCCAGTGTCCGCCCAGCCCAGTGTCCGCCCAGCCCAGTGTCCGCCCAGCCCAGGGTGCATGCAGCCCAGTGTCTGCCCAGCCCAGGGTGCATGCAGCCCAGTGTCTGCCCAGCCCAGTGTCAGCCCAGCCCAGTGTCCGCCCAGCCCAGTGTCCGCCGAGCCCAGTGTCCGCCCAGCCCAGTGTCCGCCCAGCCCAGTGTCCGCCCAGCCCAGTGTCCGCCCAGCCCAGTGTCCGCCCAGCCCAGTGTCCGCCCAGCCCAGTGTCCGCCCAGCCCAGTGTCAGCCCAGCCCAGTGTCCGCCCAGCCCAGTGTCCGCCCAGCCCAGGGTGCATACAGCCCAGTGTCCGCCCAGCCCAGTGTCCGCCCAGCCCAGTGTCCGCCCAGCCCAGTGTCCGCCCAGCCCAGTGTCCTCCCAGACCAGTGTCCGCCCAGCCCAGTGTCCGCCCAGCCCAGTGTCCGCCCAGCCCAGTGTCCGCCCAGCCCAGGGTGCATACAGCCCAGTGTCCGCCCAGCCCAGTGTCCGCCCAGCCCAGTGTCCGCCCAGCCCAGTGTCCGCCCAGCCCAGTGTCCGCCCAGCCCAGTGTCCGCGCAGCCCAGTGTCCGCCAAGCCCAGTGTCCGCACAGTCCAGTGTCCGCCCAGCCCAGTGTCCGCCCAGCCCAGGGTGCATACAGCCCAGTGTCCGCCCAGCCCAGTGTCCTCCCAGCCCAGTGTCCGCCCAGCCCAGTGTCCGCCCAGCCCAGTGTCCGCCCAGCCCAGTGTCCGCCCAGCCCAATGTCCGCCCAGCCCAGTGTCTGCCCAGCCCAGTGTCCGCCAAGCCCAGTGTCCGCCCAGCGCAGTGTCCGCCCAGCCCAGTGTCCGCTCAGCCCAGTGTCCGCCCAGCCCAGTGTCCGCCCAGCCCAGTGTCCGCCGAGCCCAGGGTGCATACAGCACAGTGTCCGCCCAGCCCAGTGTCCGCCCAGCCCAGTGTCCGCCCAGCCCAGTGTCCGCCCAGCCCAGTGTCCGCCCAGACCAGTGTCCGCCCAGCCCAGTGTCCGCCCAGCCCAGTGTCCGCGCAGGCCAGTGTCCGCCCAGCCCAGTGTCCGCCCAGCCCAGTGTCCGCCCAGCCCAGTGTCCGCGCAGGCCAGTGTCCGCCCAGCCCAGTGTCCGCCCA